>NC_041382.1:740146033-740219724 GCF_002162155.2 Triticum dicoccoides | reverse complement strand
CCGGGCCAGTGCTTGTCTAAGTGTTGGTCCGAACTAGAGTCCTTTGCAACGCCACCTCGGGGAAACTTGAGGGCTGGTTTTAGTTGTACGGAGCGCTCATCCGGTGTTGCCCTGAGAACAAGATATGTGCAGCTCCTATCAGGATGTCGGCGCATCGGGTGGTCTTGCTGGACTTGTTTTACCATTATCGAGGATGTCTTGTAACCGGGATTCCGAGCCTGATCGGGTCTTCCGGCTAGAAGGAATATCCTTCGTTGACCGTGACCATGAGAGCTTGAGATGGGCTAAGTTGGGACACCCCTGCAGGGATTTGAACTTTCGAAAGCCGTGCCCGCAGTTATGGGCAGATGGGAATTTGTTAATGTCCGGTTGTAGAAAACCTGAAGATTATCTTAATTAAAATGCATCAACCGCGTGTATAACCGTGATGGTCTCTTCTCGGCAGGGTCCAGGAAGTGAACACGGCGTTGGAGTTATGCTTGACATAGGTTGTTCTAGGATCACTTCTTGATCATAGTTTTATCGATCATGCCTTGCCTTCTCTTCTCGCTCTCTTTTGCGTATGTTAGCCACCATATATGCTAGTCGCTTGCTGCAGCTCAACCTCATAACTTTGCCTTACCCATAAGCTTAAATAGTCTTGATCGCAAGGGTGTGAAATTGCTGAGTCCCCGTGGCTCACAGATACTTCCAAAACCAGTTTGCAGGTGCCGATGTTACCGTGCAGATGACGCAACCAAGCTCAAGGAGGAGCTCGTTGAAGATCTTGTCCTTTGTGTTGTTTCGTTCTAGTTGATCAGTAGTAGAGCCCAGTCAGGACGATCGGGGATCTGTGTAGCTTTGGGGTAGTCTTATTTTATTTTGGTTCCGTAGTTGGACCTTGTGTGTATTTGTATGATGTAATGCTTTATTCCTGTAATTGTGTGAAGTGGCGATTGTAAGCCAACTATGTATCTCTTTCCCTTATGTATTACATGTGTTGTGTGAAGACTACCTCACTTGCGACATTGCTTTCAATGCGGTTATGCCTCTAAGTCGTGCTTCGACACGTGGGAGATATAGCCGCATTGAGGGCGTTTCAAGTTGATAATCAGAGCCTTCCCTGACCTTAGGAGCCCCCTGCTTGATCGAATTGCTGGCGTTATTGAGTCTAGAAATGTTTTGAGTCATTTAGGATTATATATATCGGAGAGTTAGGACTTATTTTTACTCCTCAGTCCCTTCGTCACTCTGGTGAGGCATCCTGACATAAAGTTTTGACTCTTCTCTTCTCAAATTTTCACAAAAAAAAAATTTAGGATCACGCGGGTATCTTGGAATCGTTCCGATGGTTTTGTGATGAGAACATTGTTCTTGGTGCCTCCTGTCATTTAGGGGTTGTGGCAGTGCCCCGGGGAGTTGAGCTCCGAGGTGTTGTCGTCACAATTTTATCGTTGCAGTTCTGGAATACCCGAGTTTAGTTTCGCCGACATCGAAAATCTCTTTTATGTAGTTGTTGGTGAGATAACCTCGACGCCACCCAGTACTGGGGCGGGAGTTCAGGAGTATTGCCATAACTCGTATAACGGATGCTTTTCGAAGGTTGAGGTAGACGATTTCCGAAGGTTTCTTGGTTATGTGTTGAAGGATGGATACAGCTGGATGTAGGATTTGTTAGTTTTGGGTGAGATATTATGCTTCCCCTGTATCCCCAACACCAGATTGCATAACTGGAAAATTTCAGGAGTTTATAAGTGGGAATTCAAGTAGCTCTTAGGATATCTTTCCGACGGATGTATGATATGAAATTGTGGTTCGACGTCTAGTGGTCCGCCTATCCACGGTTGGTTTTACAGTGGTCTCGTTGTGTCTTAAATAGTCCTTGGCTATGCCGACTCGGGAATGCTTCGTATGTCATGTGCACTGCCTTGTACATGATGGTGCTGTACGATCGAGCCCGTGTAGGCCCCACCATGAAAACTTCGGACGAAATCTCTACCATATGTTTGTTCCGGCTTATTCTGCAAGCCAATCCTTTGTTTTGTCTTGAGTTGTGGTATTCGAGTTGCTTCTAAGTCAAATGTTGATTCCATACCTTTTCCTAAGCGGTGTTCTAATACCCCCGATGTGAACAATAATCCTTCTCGATCATTGAGTTTGTCATGTCAATCCTTTTTAACTGGTGTGCTTCTCTCCAAGTGGATCCGATCATTACAACATCCGAAAGATCAAGTATCAGTTCTTCTCAACGGTGTTTGTTTCATCCGTCCCCAAGTTGCCTTTGTTTTCCCGCCCTCCCACCCTTTTTCTTCGAGGACTCAGATTTCTTAATCATGTATCCTTTTCTTATTGTGAAGTCTCTCCATTCCTTTTTCCATCAATGTTCTTACCCGGTGTTTTCCATGAAGATGTTCTACTAGCTCATCTTTCATCATTCTTTTTCTTCTCCGGTGGATTCAATTCAAGCTTTTGGTGTTGATCATATCCTTTCCTCGTTTCAGAAGTTTTATCATATCGGTGCTCATCATATTCATTCATTTCTCGCTATTCAATTATTCCGGAGTGCTGAAGATATCTCGGAAGCCTCGTCTTTTCCTTCAAGATCCGTTCAAACCTATTCCGAGGTTGTTATCTCATTCAAGCCATTTTTTTCTAACCAGTGTATTCTCCCTTTCAAGTAATCCTTCTAAGGTGTTTCTTCACAGTGGGCCCTAAACCACAGGTCTTTTTCCAGGATCTTACCTGACTCTTCTTATTTTCCCGGAGCGATTATCAAATCTTTTTAAGTTTGACATAAGAATGAATTATCATTGATCAAATGTCTTTCTCCAAGATCGGTTTAAATCCTTTTCATCATTGGCTCAATCTCTTCGCTTTTGATTCTTCCGGAGTGCCTCTACAATTATTGGTGGTGTTTCTCGCCGTAATTCTCAGATTTTGAAGACCGAAGAAGATTTTTTCTCTCAATCTTGCTCCATTCTCTATAAGATTTGTGATTCTAGTTTGCTTGCCATCCTCTCATAATTATTTTCGATTATGGGAATTCTTTTCACCTATCCGGAGCAATTCAAGAGTCTTCTCAGTTTATTATCCAGAGTCCATCAATTCAAGATTTTTTTTCATTCTCAGCATTCAGTAATCATCCTCCAATCTTTCCAGTGCATCAATCAAATATCCTCTAATCAGTTCATGATCTCTTCGTTCTTTTGTATCTAAAATCTCTCATGTATCTTCGTTCATTTGCTAATTCTTACCAGTGATTCATCCATTTACTTTGTTCACTTTCAATCCTTATGGTGGGTCCTTCTAGATCTCTCTTCCTTGGTTATCATATCAATTCATTCGTTCTTTCCAATCCTACCGTCGGTTCGTAGAAGGCCTTCTCAAGTTTGCGCTATATCAATCTTACCCCTTTCTATGAGAATAAGTAGTGTGCCAAATCCATTGTTTGTCATCAATTTTATCGGTGAAGGATAAGCATAATGTAATTCTTATTCTTGTTTCATCAAGTAAAAATCAATTTCTGCTGTCCGGGGTGGTTCATCATATCTCATTCTTGGTTCGAGAGGCTTTATCTTTTCTTTTCTGGAATTCCAAGCTCTCGCAATTATATCATCACGAAGATCCATCTAATAATTACAAGGTTTCACCTTGTGTTTTTAACTTCTCTTTCTTTTCGTCATTCTTTTGTTACCGGAGTTCTTCATGAAGGCTCTACATGATGGTTCATCAAAGACTTAATTCCTTCTCGAAGGATTCATCAAGATTCTTTTCAGAGGAGCTCAAGCATTCTTCATCTTGCAATCCGGAGTGCAATTCTTTCTACCGTATCATTGGAGGTGGTATTATGTCATTCTTGATAATTTGAGCTCATCTTTCATGATTCACATATTGTTAAGAATGAGATATTTTAAATCCATCAACCTATTCGTTGGAGTTATCTAGAGTTATATTTCACCTAAAGCTTTTTCCTAAGGATTAATGCTGTTAATGGTGATAATATATGATCCAAGTTCTTCATCTATCCTTCCCGGTGAAATTAGTTTCTCGTCCCCTTGTTCTTATCAATCCAATTCTTTTTTCCGTGAGTGCCAGGTTGTCACCTCATAATTTGAGATGTATTCCATAAGACCATATGAATCTTATTCTTTTCGTTGTTGGTTTTCCAACAACTCTGACCTAGCATTGTTGTAAGCGTGCTCTCGTTTTTTCCCTTCGTTCATTAAATTCTTACTTTTGTTCCGGAGGCATTGTGTTGCGGCTCTCTTCAAACCTTCTTCTTGTTCTTGTGAGGATCCTGTTCTTTTCTTGGTTTATCCATTTAACCGGAGTGTTGTGCCCCTTTGCTCAAGCTCTTTCATTTTATCAAGTCTTTCATCTCTTTTCAACCGAAGTGATGTCCGAATTTGTAATTCCTTGTTCCTCTTCCCTACCGGAGTGCTTTCAACTTTGTTCTTCATCGTTGTATTCTTTCTTTATATGGTTTAATATTTGCAAGGTTCGTGGTTTCACTCGTTTGTCAAAGAAGCAACTTAGCTTTACCTCTCCTCTTTCTCTTCCGTTGTCCCTCCGGTGCCATTCTAGATCTCGGGACGAGATTCTCTCGTGGTGGTGGAGTGTTGTGATGCCCCGAGACCGATGCGCCAGGTTTCTTCCAGTTATTCGCTGTTGTTTTCTTGTCATTCGCTTGCCTGTTGCATCTTGTCATGTAATCATGTGCATTGCATCATCATATTTTCAAAACTTGCATTAGTCCGGGTCTCCCAGTTCCGTCTGTTTTCCGTTCTGAACCCAGACACACTTGCACGCGCCCGCGGCATGTCCGAAATATTATTTTATAAGTGGCCGGAAAATGTTCTCGGAATGGGTTGAAAGTTAGCGCGCAGTCTTATTATAGTGTAGATAGACCGCCTGTCAAGTTTCATAGCATTCGGAGTTCGCTTGATAGCCCAACCATTAAACTATAGCGGCATTATATCCGAACAAATGTCGGACGTTTTCGGTCTCCGGAAACAGTCGTCGGACCTTTCTCTCTTCTCTTTTCTCAGCCTGAGGCCTTCTGCACAGTCCACTACCTACCGCCAGGCCCAACCTAACCTCTCTCGTCAGCCCGCGGCACCCCTCGCGCGCGTCCGGAAGTTGTCCTGAACCCGACCCGGACTGTCACCACCGTTGTGTCCGGATCATCCCCAAATATCTACAAAATGTCTCTGTTTTATTATTTGGGATCCCTAGCCTATTTTTCCCGACCGTCCGATTACGATCAGAGAGACGGATTAGCCCCTACCCAAAAACCCACTTACTATATATATACGGACCCAACCCTAGAAACTAGGGACTTGTCCCTGCCGCCACCGCACTTATCTCCCAAATCCCCATCGGGATCCACCCCGATCCACCTGCCCAACCAGCGCCGTCTCCTTCCCTTCCTCGATTTCGCCACCGAACCAACTAGCCTCTGCTTCCCCTCGATCCACCCAAGCCCATCGATCCTCTCCCTCCTCGCTCTCCTCGTCGACCCGGGGAGACGAGCTCGTCCCAAGTGCCCGAATCAGCTAGTAGATGAGTCGCCGCCCTCCTTTTCTCCCCCTGTTTCTTCTTGTTGCCCCTGCCTCTCCCTGTGGCCTGACCTCTTGCCGCTGACAGGAACTGCCATGGCCGTCCCGACCCCCTGCTGCCTCGAGCGCCCCCACAGGACCTCGCCGGACCACCAAGCGGCAACTTCCCGAGGTACGTGCAGGAGCTTCCGCCGCCTCGCTGTGGGCTCGTACCCCTGCTGCATCTCGTCCGGGGCATCTACCTCATGCGGATTCGTGAACCAGCGTCGGTCGCCCCCATTCGTCTTCCAGCGAGATGACGCACCGAGCTCGCCACCGTCCGCCAAGCCTCTGCGCTGCCCTTGCCAAGTCCATCGTCGCCGGCCTCTGCTCGCTCTGCTCGAAAGCAGAGGAGCTTCGCTCGTCCCGCTCAAGCGCCTTGACTCTGCCTCGCTCGCGTTGACCCATGCAGCGCCACTCAACCCCGCGCCTGCACTGCAGCCTCACTTCGATCTGGAATTGGCCCAGCGCCGCGCTCGCGTTGACCGACTCCAGATCGACCGTGCCCTCCCCGTCGATCGCCATGGGCCGCGACCCCCAAGGCCCGGTTGCCTCTGCTGTCAACTGCCCAAGGCCCAGCCTGCCTCTCCAGCGCCAGGCCCAGCGCTTCGCGAGAGCCGGCCTGCCGCTGCTGTTTGACCCCGGCGCAAAGGCCAAGTCGCCCGCACTACACGCCGGCCCCGCTGCTTCCCTACAGATCCAGCCTGCCCCACCACTGCTTTGACTGGGCCTCAGCCCATGGTGAGGATGCGCCCAGCCCTCTCCTGAGCTTGTTGGGCCGGCCAGATTCGGCCCGATGTATTTTTTTTCTGCTATGAACGAATTTTGCTATTCACAGAAAAACTGCATATTTACAGATTACCCCTTGTTGTTCATGCATTTAATAACTAATGAACTGTGCATCGGATTAAAATGTTTCACACATGTTAAATGCTTAGAATTGCATCTAGTTTCATAATACGCAACTTTCATGCATGTTTGAAATGTTTAAAATGTTGTTTGTTTAAATTTGCTTAAATAACTTATTAAAATGTTTTAATTCATAACTAAATAACCGTAGCTCGGTTTCTAATAAACTTTATATGTAAATGGGGTAGAAAAATGCATAGTTTAACTTGGTGGCTTCACTTTGCATGTTTAACAACTATAAAATTGTGTTTAGGACAGATCAGTACCAAACCTAATATATGCATATGGGGTTTTTCCAGAATTGTTGTTCGTTGCTTCCGGCCTCATTTAAACTTGACTATATAGGTAGTTTTAATTAGCTTCACCTCTTGCCATGTTAATCAACATTTAATCTTGTTGGGTACATAAACGAGATCGAACTAAATAAGTCACGTGGTGTTTCGTCAATATGCAACGGAGTTGCATATTGAGCTCCACTTAAGTTGTAGTGTTGTTTGTTGCACTTTGCCATGCCATGCCATGCTTCATTAAACCGTACATGCATCATACTTGGTTGTGCATCATGCCATGTTTATGTGCTGGTTGTTTATCATGTTGTTTGCTTCTTTTCGGTGTTGCTTCTTCGGGTTGGTTCCGATAACGTCGCATTTGTGAGGACCCGTTCGTCTACGTCCGTTTGTCTTCTTCATGGACTCGTTCTTCTTCCTTGCGGGATTTCAGGCAAGATGACCATACCCTCGGAATCACTTCTATATTTGCTTGCTAGATGCTCGCGCTTTTGCTATGCCTATGCTGCGATACCTACCACTTGCTTATCATGCCTCCCATATTGTTGAACCAAGCCTCTAACCCACCTTGACCTAGCAAACTCTTGTTTGGCTATGTTACCGCTTTGCTCAGCCCCTCTTATAGCATTGTTAGTTGCAGGTGAATATTGAAGTTTGTTCCTTGTTGGAACATGGAGATGTGTTCCTTGTTGGAACATGTTTACTTGTTGGGATATCACAATATCTCTTATTTAATTAATGCATCTATATATACTTTGTAAAGGGTGGAAGGCTCGGCCTTATGCCTAGTGTTTTGTTCCACTCTTGCCGCCCTAGTTTCCGTCATATCGGTGTTATGTTCCCGGATTTTGCGTTCCTTACGCGGTTGGGTTATAATGGGAACCCCTTGACAGTTCGCCTTGAATAAAACTCCTCCAGCAAGGCCCAACCTTGGTTTTACCATTCGCCAGCTAGCCTTTTTCCCTCGGGAGTCGCGCATCCCAAGGGTATTCTTTATTTTAACCCCCCCCCCGGGCAAGTGCTTGTCTAAGTGTTGGTCCGAACTAGAGTCCTTTGCAGCGCCACCTCTGAGAAACTTGAGGGATGGTTTAGTTGTACGGAGCGCTCATCCAGTGTTACCCTGAGAACGAGATATGTGCAGCTCCTATCAGGATGTCGGCGCATCGGGCGGTCTTGCTGGACTTGTTTTACCATTGTCGAGGATGTCTTGTAACCGGGATTCCGAGCCTGATCGGGTCTTCCGGCTAGAAGGAATATCCTTCGTTGACCGTGAGAGCTTGTGATGGGCTAAGTTGGGACACCCCTACAGGGATTTGAACTTTCGAAAGCCGTGCCCGCGGTTATGGGCAGATGGGAATTTGTTAATGTCCGGTTGTAGAAAACCTGAAGATTATCTTAATTAAAATGCATCAACCGTGTGTGTAACCGTGATGGTCTCTTCTCGGCGGGGTCCAGAAAGTGAACACGGTGTTGGAGTTATGCTTGACGTAGGTTGTTCTAGGATCACTTCTTGATCATAGTTTTCTCGAGCGTGCCTTGCCTTCTCTTCACGCTCTCTTTTGCGTATGTTAGCCACCATATATGCTAGTCGCTTGCTGCAGCTCAACCTCATAACTTTGCCTTACCCATAAGCTTAAATAGTCTTGATCACGAGGGTGTGAAATTGCTGAGTCCCCGTGGCTCACAGATACTTCTGAAACCAGTTTGCAAGTGCCGATGTTACCGTGCAGATGACGCAACCAAGCTCAAGGAGGAGCTCATTGAAGATCTTGTCCTTTGTGTTGTTTCATTCTAGTTGATCAGTAGTGGAGCCCAGTCGGGACGATCGGGGATCTGTGTAGCTTTGGGGTAGTCTTCTTTTATTTTGGTTCCGTAGTCGGACCTTGTGTGTATTTTTATGATGTAATGATTTATTCTTGTAATTGTGTGAAGTGGCGATTGTAAGCCAACTATGTATCTCTTTCCCTTATGTATTACATGGGTTGTGTTAAGATTACCTCACTTGAGACATGGCTTTCAATGCGTTTATGCCTCTAAGTCGTGCTTCGACATGTGGGAGATATAGCCGCATCGAGGGCATTTCAAGTTGGTAATCAGAGCCTTCCCCGACCTTAGGAGCCCCCCTGCTTGATCGAATTGCTGGCGTTATTGAGTCTAGAAATGTTTTGAGTCATTTAGGATTATATATATCAGAGAGTTAGGACTTCTTTTTACTCCTCAGTCCCTTTGTCGCTCTGGTGAGGCATCCTGACTTAGAGTTTTGACTCTTCTCTTCTCAAATTTTCACAAAAAAAAACAATTAGGATCACGCGGGTATCTTGGAATTGTTCCGATGGTTTTGTGACGAGAACATTGTTCTTGGTGCCTCCTGTCATTTAGGGGTTGTGGCAGTGCCCCGGGGAGTTGAGCTCCGAGGTGTTGTCGTCACAATTTTATCGTTGCAGTTCTAGAATACCTGAGTTTAGTTTCGCCGACATCGAAAATCTCTTTTGTGCAGTTGTTGGTGAGATAACCTCGACGCACCCAGTACTGGGGTGGGAGTTCGGGAGTATTGCCATAACTCGTATAATGGATGCTTTTCGAAGGTTGAGGTAGACGATTTCCGAAGGTTTCTTGGTTATGTGTTGAAGGATGGATACAGCTGGATGTAGGATTTGTTAGTTTTGGGTGAGATATTATGCTTCCCCTGTATCCCCAACACCAGATTGCATAACCGGGAAATTTCGGGAGTTTATAAGTGGGAATTCAAGTAGCTCTTAGGATATCTTTCCGACAGATGTATGATATGAAATTAGGGTTTGATGTCTAGTGGCCCGCCTATCCACGGTTGGTTTTACAGTGGTCTCGTTGTGTCTTAAAGAGTCCTTGGCTATGCCGACTCGGGGACGCTTCGTATATCATGTGCACTGCCTTGTACATGATGGTGTTGTACGATCGAGCCCGTGTAGGCCCCACCACGAAAACTTCGGACGAAATCTCTACCATATGTTTGTTTCGGCTTATTCTGCAAGCCAATCCTGTGTTTTGTTTTGAGTTGTGGTATTCGAGTTGCTTCGAAGTCAAATGTTGATTCCATACCTTTTCCTAAGCGGTGTTCTAATACCCCGATGTGAACAATAATCCTTCTCGATCATTGAGTTTGTCATGTCAATCCTTTTTAACCGGTGTGCTTCTCTCCAAGTGGATCCGATCATTACAACATCCGAAAGATCAAGTATCAGTTCTTCTCAACGGTGTTTGTTTCATCCGTCCCCAAGTTGCCTTTGTTTTCCCGCCCTCCCACCCTTTTTCTTCGAGGACTCAAATTTCTTAATCAAGTATCCTTTTATTATTGTGAAGTCTCTCCATTGCTTTTTCCGTCAATGTTCTTACCCGGTGTTTTCCATGAAGATGTTCTACTAGCTCATCTTTCATCATTCTTTTTCTTCTCCGGTGGATTCAATTCAAGCTTTTGGTGTTGATCATATCCTTTCCTCGTTTCAGAAGTTTTATCATACCGGTGCTCATCATATTCATTCATTTCTCGCTATTCAATTATTCCGGAGTGCTGAAGATATCTCGGCAGCCTCGTCTTTTCCTTCAAGATCCGTTCAAACCTATTCCGAGGTTGCTATCTCATTCAAGCCATTTTTTCTAACCGGTGTATTCTCCCTTTCAAGTAATCCTTCTAAGGTGTTTCTTCTCAGTGGGCCCTAACCCACAGGTCTTTTTCCAAGATCTTACCTGACTCTTCTTATTTTCCCAGAGCGATTATCAAATCTTTTTAAGTTTGACGTAAGAATGAATTATCATCGGTCAAATGTCTTTCTCCAAGATCGGTTTAAATCCTTTTTCATCGTTGGCTCAATCTCTTCGCTTTTGATTCTTCCGGAGTGCCTCTACAATTATTGGTGGTGTTTCTCGCAGTAATTCTCAGATTTTGAAGACCGAAGAAGATTTTTTCTCTCAATCTTGCTCCACTCTCTTCAAGATTCGTGATTCTAGTTTGGTTTCCATCCTCTAATAATTATTTTTGATTGTGGGAATTCTTTTCACCTATCCGGAGCAATTCAAGAGTCTTCTCAGTTTGTTATCCAGAGTCCATCAATTCAGGATTTTTTTTCATTCTCAGCTTTCTGTTATCATCCTCCAATCTTACCGTTGCATCGATCAAATATCCTCTAATCAGTTCATGATCTCTTCGTTCTTTTGTATCTAAACTCTCTCATGTATCTTCGTTCATTTGCTAATTCTTACCAGTGATTCATCCCTTTACTTCGTTCATTTTCAATCCTTATGGTGGGTCCTTCTAGGTCTCTCTTCCTTGGTTATCATATCAATTCATTCGTTCTTTCCAATCCTACCGTCGGTTCACAGAAGACATTCTCAAGTTTGCGCTATATCAATCCTACCCCTTTCTACGAGAATAAGTAGTGTGCCAAATCCATTGTTTGTCATCAATTTTATCGGTGAAGGATAAGCATAATGTAATTCTTATTCTTGTTTCATCAAGTAAAAAATCAATTTCTGCTATCCGGGGTGGTTCATCATATCTCATTCTTGGTTCGAGAGGCTTTATCTTTTCTTTCCGAAATTCCAAGCTCTCGCAATTTTATCATCACGAAGATCCATCTAATAATTACAAGGTTTCACCTTGTGTTTTTAACTTCTCTTTCTTTTCGTTATTCTTTTGTTACCGGAGTTCTTCATGAAGGCTCTACATGATGGTTCATCAAAGATTTAATTCCTTCTCGAAGGATTCATCGAGATTCTTTTCATAGGAGCTCAAGCATTCTTCATCTTGCAATCCGGAGTGCAATTCTTTCTACCATATCATTGGAGGTGGTATTATGTCATTCTTGATAATTTGAGCTCATGTTTCATGATTCACATATTGTTAAGAATGAGATATTTTAAATCCATCAACCTATTCGTTGGAGTTATCTAGAGTTATATTTCACCTAAAGCTTTTTCCTAAGGATTAATGCTATTAATGGTGATAATATATGATCCAAGTTCTTCATCTATCCTTCCCGATGAAATTAGTTTCTCGTCCCCTTGTTCTTATCAATTCAATTCTTTTTTCTGTGAGTGCCAGGTTGTCACCTCATAATATGAGATGTATTCCATAAGACCATATCAATCTTATTCTTTTCATTGTTGGTTTTCCAACAACTCCATTCTAGCATTGTTGTAAGTGTGCTCTCGTTTTTTTCCCTTCGTTCATTAAATTCTTACTTGTGTTCCGGAGGCATTGTGTTGCGGCTCTCTTCAAACCTTCTTCTTGTTCTTGTCAGCATCATGTTCTTTTCTTGGTTTATCCATTTAACTGGAGTGTTGTGCCCCTTTGCTCAAGCTCTTTCATTTTATCAAGTCTTTCATCTCTTTTCAACTGAAGTGCTTTCCGAATTTGTAATTCCTTGTTCCTCTTCCCTACCGGAGTGCTTTCAACTTTGTTCTTCTTCGTTGCATTCTCTCTTTATATGGTTTAATCTTTGCAAGGTTCATGGTTTCACTCGTTTGTCAAAGAAGCAACTTAGCTTTACCTCTCCTCTTTCTCTTCCGTTGTCCCTCCGGTGCCATTCTAGATCTCGGGACGAGATCCTCTCGTAGTGGTGGAGTGTTGTGACGCCCCGAGACCGATGCGCCAGGTGTCTTCCAGTTATTTGCTGTTGTTGTCTTGCCATTCGCTTGCCTGTTGCATCTTGTCATGTCATCATGTGCATTGCATCATCATATTTTCAAAACTTGCATAAGTCCGGGTCTCCCAGTTCCGTCTGTTTTCCGTTCTGAACCCAGACACACTTGCACGCGCCCGCGGCATGTCCGAAATATTATTTTATAAGTGGCCGGAAAATGTTCTCGGAATGGGTTGAAAGTTGGCATGTGGTCTTATTATAGTGTAGATAGACCGTCTGTCAAGTTTCATCGCATTCGGAGTTCGTTTGATAGCCCAACCGTTAAACTATAGCGGCATTATAGCCGGACAAATGTCAGACGTTTTCGGTCTCCGGAAATAGTCGTCGGGCCTTTCTCTCTTCTCTTTTCTCAGCCTGAGGCCTTCTGCACAGTCCACTACCTACCGCCAGGCCCAACCTAACCTCTCTCGTCAGCCCGCGGCACCCCTCGCGCGCGTCCGGAAGTTGTCCCGAACCCGACCCAGACTGTCGCCACCGTTGTGTCCGGATCATCCCCAAACATCTACAAAATGTCTCCGTTTTCTTATTTGGAATCCCTAGCCTATTTTTCCCGACCGTCCGATTACGATCGGAGAGATGGATTAGCCCCTACCCAAAAACCCACTTACTATATATATACGGACCCAACCCTAGAAACTAGGGAGTTGTCCCTGCCGCCGCCGCACTTATCTCCCAAATCCCCATCGGGATCCACCGCGATCCACCTGCCCAACCAGCGCCGTCTCCTTCCCATCCTCGATTTCGCCACCGAACCAACCAGCCTCTGCTTCCCCTCGATCCACCCAAGCCCATCGAGCCTCTCCCTCCTCGCTCTCCTCGTCGACCCGGGGAGACGAGCTCCACCCGAGTGCCCGAATCAGCTAGCAGATGAGTCGCCACCCTCCTTTTATCCCCCTGTTTCTTCTTGTTGCCCCTGCCTCTTCCTGTGGCTGGACCTCTTGCCGCTGACAGGAACTGCCATGGCCGTCCCGACCCCCTGCTGCCTCGAGCGCACCCGCAGGACCTCGCCGGACCACCAACTGGCAACCAATCGAGGTACGTGCAAGAGCTTCCGCCGCCGCGCCGTGGGCTCGTTCCCGTGCTGCATCTCGTCCGGGGCCTCTACCTCACGCAGATTCGTGAACCAGCGTCGGCCGCCGCCGTCCCATTCGTCTTCCAGCGAGACGACGCACCGAGCTTGCCACCGTCCGCCAAGCCTCTGCGCCGCCCTTGCCAAGTCCATCGTCGCCGGTCTCTGCTCACTCTGCTCGAAAGCAGAGGAGCTTCGCTCATCCCGCTCAAGCGCCTTGACCCTGCCTCGCTCGCGTTGACCCACGCAGCGCCACTCGACCCCGCGTCTGGACCGCCGCCTCGCTTCGATCTGGAATTGGCCCAGCGCCGCGCTCGCATTGACCGACTCCAGATCGACCAAGCCCTCCCCGTCGATCGCCATGGGCCGCGACCCCCAAGGCCCGGTTGCCTCTGCTGTCAACCGCCCAAGGCCCAGCCTGCCTCTCTAGCGCCAGGCCCAGCGCTCCGCCAGAGCCGGCCTGCCGCTGCTGTTTGACCCCGGCGCCAAGGCCAAGTCGCCCGCACTACACGCCGGCCCCTGCTGCTTCCCTACAGATCCAGCCTGCCCCACCACTGCTTTGACTGGGCCTCAGCCCATGGTGAGGATGCGCCCAGCCCTCTCCTGAGCTTGTTGGGCCGGCCAGATTCGGCCTGATGTATATTTTTTTCTGCTATGAACGAATTTTGCTATTCACAGAAAAACCGCATATTTATAGATTACCCCTTACTGTTCATGTATTTAATAACTAATGAACTGTGCATCGGATTAAAATGTTTCAAACATGTTAAATGCTTAGAATTGCATCTAGTTTCATAATATGCAACTTTCATGCATGTTTGAAATGTTTAAAATGTTGTTTGTTTAAATTTGCTTAAATAACTTATTAAAATGTTTTAATTCATAACTAAATAACCGTAGCTCGGTTTCTAATAAAATTTATATGTAAATGGGGTAGAATAATGCATAGTTTAACTTGGTGGCTTCACTTTGCATGTTTAACAACTATAAAATTGTGTTTAGGACAGATCAGTACCAAACCTAATATATGCATATGGGGTTTTTCCGGAATTCTTGTTCGTTGCTTCCGGCCTCATTTAAACTTGACTAGATAGGTAGTTTTACTTAGCTTCACCTCTTGCCATGTTAATCAACATTTAATCTTGTTGGGTACATAAACGAGATCAAACTAAATAAGTCACATCGTGTTTCGTCAATATGCAAGCTCCACTCACTTAAGTTTTAGTGCTTTCTGTTGCACTTTGCCATGCCATGCCATGCTTCATTAAACCGGACATGCATCATACTTGGTTGTGCATCATGCCATGTTTATGTGCTGGTTGTTTATCATGTTGTTTGCTTCTTTCCGGTGTTGCTTCTTCGGGTTGGTTCCAATAACGTCACGTTTGTGAGGACCCGTTCGTCTACGTCCGTTTGTCTTCTTCATGGACTCGTTCTTCTTCCTTGCGGGATTTCAGGCAAGATGACCATACCCTCGAAATCACTTCTATCTTTGCTTGCTAGATGCTCGCTCTTTTGCTATGCCTATGTTGCGATACCTACCACTTGCTTATCATGCCTCCCATATTGTTGAAAAAAGCCTCTAACCCACCTTGTCCTAGCAAACTGTTGTTTGGCTATGTTACCGCTTTGCTCAGCCCCTCTTATAGCATTCTTAGTTGCAGGTGAAGATTGAAGTTTGTTCCTTGTTGGAACATGGAAGATGTGTTCCTTGTTGGAACATGTTTACTTGTTGGGATATCACAATATCTCTTATTTAATTAATGCATCTATATACTTGGTAAAGGGTGGAAGGCTCGGCCTTATGCCTAGTATTTTGTTCCACTCTTGTCGCCCTAGTTTCCGTCATATCGGTGTTATGTTCCCGGATTTTGTGTTCCTTACGCGGTTGGGTTATAATGGGAACCCCTTGACAGTTTGCCTTGAATAAAACTCCTCCAGCAAGGCTCAACCTTGGTTTTACCATTCGCAACCTAGCCTTTTTCCCTTGGGATTCGTGCATCCCGAGGGTCATCTTTATTTTAACCCCCCCTCCCCCCCCCCCGGGCCAGTGCTTGTCTAAGTGTTGGTCCGAACTAGACTCCTTTGCAATGCCACCTCGGGGAAACTTGAGGGCTGGTTTTAGTTGTACGGAGCGCTCATCTGGTGTTGCCCTGAGAACGAGATATGTGCAGCTCCTATCAGGATGTCGGCGCATCGGGCGGTCTTGCTGGACTTGTTTTACCATTATCGAGGATGTCTTGTAACCGGGATTCCGAGCCTGATCGGGTCTTCCGGCTAGAAGGAATATCCTTCGTTGACCGTGAGAGCTTGTGATGGGCTAAGTTGGGACACCCCTGCAGGGATTTGAACTTTCGAAAGCCGTGCCCGCAGTTATGGGCAGATGGGAATTTGTTAATGTCTGGTTGTAGAAAACCTGAAGATTATCTTAATTAAAATGCATCAACCGCGTGTGTAACCGTGATGGTATCTTCTCGGCGGGGTCCGGGAAGTGAACACGGTGTTGGAGTTATGCTTGACGTAGGTTGTTCTAGGATCACTTCTTGATCATAGTTTTATCGATCATGCCTTGCCTTCTCTTCTCGCTCTCTTTTGCGTATGTTAGCCACCATATATGCTAGTCGCTTGCTGTAGCTCAACCTCATAACTTTGCCTTACCCATAAGCTTAAATAGTCTTGATCGCGAGGGTGTGAAATTGCTGAGTCCCCGTGGCTCACAGATACTTCCAAAACCAGTTTGCAGGTGTCGATGTTACCGTGCAGATGATGCAACCAAGCTCAAGGAGGAGCTCGTTGAAGATCTTGTCCTTTGTGTTGTTTCGTTCTAGTTGATCAGTAGTGGAGCCCAGTCGGGACGATCGGGGATCTGTGTAGCTTTGGGGTAGTCTTCTTTTATTTTGGTTCCGTAGTTGGACCTTATGTGTATTTGTATGATGTAATGCTTTATTCCTGTAATTGTGTGAAGTGGCGATTGTAAGCCAACTATGTATCTCTTTCCCTTATGCATTACATGGGTTGTGTGAAGATTACCTCACTTGCGACATTGCTTTCAATGCGGTTATGCCTCTAAGTCGTGCTTCGACACGTGGGAGATATAGCCGCATCGAGGGCGTTTCAGTAGCTCCATGCAGAGCATTGTAGACATAGAAACTTGCAAAATATATACGGATCTAAATGTTGCAGACCCATTGACTAAATCTCTCTCACATGCAAAACATTGATCATACCTTAGTACTATTTGGGTATTAATCACATGGCGATGTGAACTAGATTATTGACTCTAGTAAACTCTTTGGGTGTTAGTCACATGGCGATGTGAACTACATTCTTAACTCTAGTGCAAGTGGGAGATTGAAGGAAATATGCCCTAGAGGCAATAATAAATTTGTTATTTATATTTCCTTATTCATAATAAAGGTCTATTATTGATGCTAGAATTGGACGGATCGGAAACCTTAATACATGTGTGAATACATAAACAAACACCATATCCGTAGTGAGCCTCTACTAGACTAGCTCATTGATCAAAGATAATTAAGGTTTCCTAACCATGGACATGAGTTGTCATTTGATAACGGGAACACATTATTAGGAGAATGATGTGATGGACAAGACCCATCTGTGAGATTAGCATAATGATTGTTCGGTTTTATTTCTATTACTTTTTTCATGTCAAATACATATTCCTTCGACTATGAGATTATGCACCTCACAGATACCGGAGGAATGCCTTGTGTGCTATCACACGTCACAATGTAACTGGGTGATTATAAAGATGCTCTACAAGTATCTTCGAAGGTGTTTGTTGAGTTGGCATAGATCGAGATTAGGATTTGTCACTCCGAGTATCGAAGATGTATCTCTAGGTCCTCTCGATAATACACATCATAAGCTTGAGCAAATGATTAAGGAGTTAGTCATGAGGTGATGTATTACGGAACGAGTAAAGAGACTTGCCGGTAACGAGATTGAACTAGGTATGAAGATACCAACGATCGAATATCGGGCAAGTAACATACCGATGGACAAAGGAAATTACTTATGTTGTCATAACAGTTCAACCGATAAAGCTCTTCGTAGAATATGTAGGAGCCAATATGGGAATCCAGGTTCTTCTATTGGTTATTAATCGGAGAGGTGTCTCGGTCATGTCTACATAGTTCTCGAACCCGTAGGGTCCCCACGCTTAACGTTTGATGATGATATAATATTATATGAGTTATGTGCTTTGGTGACCGAATGTTTTTTGGAGTGCCGGATGAGACTACAGACATGACAAGGATTCTTGAAATGGTCGAGAGGTAAATATTGATATATAGGGCAATGGTATTCGGACACTGTAAGTGTCTCGGGGGTACCAGGTACTTATCGGTTCACCAGAAGGGGTTCCGGACACCCCCGGCAAAAGATATGGGCCTTATGGGCCAAGAGGGGAAACGCACCAGCCACAAGGGTGTTGGAAATATGCCCTAGAGGCAATAATAAATTGATTATTATTATATTTCCTTGTTCATGATGATCGTTTATTATCCATGCTAGAATTGTATTGATAGGAAACTCAGATACATGTGTGGATACATAGACAACACCATGTCCCTAGTAAGCCTCTAGTTGACTAGCTCGTTAATCAATAGATGGTTACGGTTTCCTGACCATGGACATTGGATGTCGTTGATAACGGGATCACATCATTAGGAGAATGATGTGATGGACAAGACCCAATCCTAAGCCTAGCACAAGATCATGTAGTTCGTATGCTAAAGCTTTTCTAATGTCAAGTATCATTTCCTTAGACCATGAGATTGTGCAACTCCCGGATACCGTAGGAGTGCTTTGGGTGTGCCAAACGTCACAACGTAACTGGGTGGCTATAAAGGTACACTACGGGTATCTCTGAAAGTGTCTGTTGGGTTGGCACGAATCGAGATTGGGATTTTGTCACTCCGTGTAAACGGAGAGGTATCTCTGGGCCCACTCGGTAGGACATCATCATAGTGTGCACAATGTGACCAAGGGGTTGATCACGGGATGATGTGTTATGGAACGAGTAAAGAGACTTGCCGGTAACGAGATTGAACAAGGTATCGGTATACCGACGATCGAATCTTGGGCAAGTACAATACCGTTAGACAAAGGGAATTGTATACGGGATCGATTGAGTCCTTGACATCGTGGTTCATCCGATGAGATCATCGTGGAACATGTGGGAGCCAACATGGGTATCCAGATCCCGCTGTTGGTTATTGACCGGAGAACATCTCGGTCATGTCTGCATGTCTCCCGAACCCGTAGGGTCTACACACTTAAGGTTCGATGACGCTAGGGTTATAAAGGAAGTTTGTATGTGGTTACTGAATGTTGTTCGGAGTCCCGGATGAGATCCCGGACGTCACGAGGAGTTCCGGAATGGTCCGGAGGTAAAGATTTATATATAGGAAGTCCTGTTTCGGCCATCGGGACAAGTTTCGGGGTCATCGGTATTGTACCGGGACCACCGGAAGGGTCCCGGGGGCCCACCGGGTGGGGCCACCTGCCCCGGGGGGCCACATGGGCTGTAGGGGGTGCGCCTTGGCCTACATGGGCCAAGGGCACCGGCCCCAAGAGGCCCATGCGCCTAGGGAACCCTAGAGGGAAGAGTCCTCAAAGGGGAAGGCACCTCCGAGGTGCCTTGGGGAGGATGGACTCCTCCCCCCCTCTTGGCCGCACCCCTTCCTTGGAGGAAGGGGCAAGGCTGCGCCTCCCCCCTCTCCCCTGCCCCTATATATAGTGGAGGGGAGGGAGGGCATCAATACCTGAGCCCTTGGCGCCTCCCTCCCTCCCGTGACACCTCCTCCTCTCCCGTAGGTGCTTGGCGAAGCCCTGCAGGATTGCCACGCTCCTCCATCACCACCACGCCGTTGTGCTGCTGCTGGATGGAGTCTTCCTCAACATCTCCCTCTCTCCTTGCTGGATCAAGGCGTGGGAGACATCGTCGAGCTGTACGTGTGTTGAACGCGGAGGTGCCGTCCGTTCGGCACTAGGATCATCGATGATCTGAATCACGACGAGTACGACTCCATCAACCCCGTTCACTTGAACGCTTCCGCTTAGCGATCTACAAGGGTATGTAGATGCACTCTCCTTCCCTTCGTTGCTAGTCTCTCCATAGATAGATCTTGGTGACACGTAGGAAATTTTTGAATTTCTGCTACGTTCCCCAATAGTGGCATCATGAGCTAGGTCTATTGCGTAGATTCTTTGCACGAGTAGAACACAAAGTAGTTGTGGGTGTCGATATTGTTCAATATGCTTGCCGTTACTAGTCTTATCTTGATTCGGCGGCATCGTGGGATGAAGCGGCCCGGACCAACCTTACACGTACGCTTACGTGAGACCGGTTCCACCGACAAACATGCACTAGTTGCATAAGGTGGCTGGCGGGTGTCTGTCTCTCCCACTTTAGTCGGATCGGATTCGATGAAAAGGGTCCTTATGAAGGGTAAATAGCTATTGGCATATCACGTTGTGGTTCATGCGTAGGTAAGAAACGTTCTTGCTAGAAACCCATAGCAGCCACGTAAAACATGCAAACAACAATTAGAGGACGTCTAACTTGTTTTTGCAGGGTATGCTATGTGATGTGATATGGCCAAAGGATGTGATGAATGATATATGTGATGTATGAGATTGATCATGTTCTTGTAATAGGAATCACGACTTGCATGTCGATGAGTATGACAACCGGCAGGAGCCATAGGAGTTGTCTTTATTTATTTGTGACCTGCGTGTCAACTTAAACGTCATGTAATTACTTTACTTTATTGCTAACTGTTAGCCATAGTAGTAGAAGTAATAGTTGGCGAGGCAACTTCATGAAGACACGATGATGGAGATCATGATGATGGAGATCATGGTGTCATGCCGGTGACGATGATGATCATGGAGCCCCGAAGATGGAGATCAAAAGGAGCAAAGTGATGATGGCCATATCATGTCACTATTTGATTGCATGTGATGTTTATCATGTTTATACATCTTATTTGCTTAGAACGACAGTAGTAAATAAGATGATCCCTTACAACAATTTCAAGAAGTGTTCTCCCCTAACTGTGCACCGTTGCGACAGTTTGTGTTTCGAAGCACCACGTGATGATCGGGTGTTAGATTCTAACGTTCACATACAACGGGTGTAAGACAGATTTACACACGCGAAACACTTAGGGTTAACTTGACGAGCCTAGCATGTACAGACATGGCCTCGGAACACGGAGACCGAAAGGTCGAGCATGAGTCGTATAGAAGATACGATCAACATGAAGATGTTCACCGATGATGACTAGTCCGTCTCACGTGATGATCGGACACGGCCTAGTTTGACTCGGATCATGTAATCACTTAGATGACTAGAGGGATGTCTATCTGAGTGGGAGTTCATAAGATGAACTTAATTATCCTGAACATAGTCAAAAGGATTTTGCAAATTATGTCGTAGCTCACGCTATAGTTCTACTGTTTAGATATGTTCCTAGAGAAAAATTAGTTGAAAGTTGATAGTAGCAATTATGCGGACTAGGTCCGTAAACTGAGGATTGTCCTCATTGCTTCATAGAAGGCTTATGTCCTTAATGCACCGCTCAGTTTGTTGAACCTCGAACGTTGTCTGTGGTTGTTGCGAACATCTGACATACACGTTTTGATAACTACGTGATAGTTCAGTTAAACGGTTTAGAGTTGAGGCACCAAAGACATTTTTGAAACGTCGCGAAACATATGAGATGTTTTGAGGGCTGAAATTGGGATTTCAGGCTCGTGCCCATGTCAAGAGGTATAAGACCTCCGATGACTTTCTTAACCTGCAAACTAAGGAGAAAAGCTCAATTGTTGAGCTTGTGCTCAGATTGTCTGAGTACAACAATCATTTGAATCGAGTGGGAGTTGATCTTCCAGATAAGACAGTGATGGTTCTCCAAAGTCATTGCCACCAAGCTGTTAGAGCTTCGTGATGAACTATAACATATCAGGGATAGATATGATGATCCTTGAGGTATTCGCGATGTTTGACACCGCGAAAGTAGAAATCAAGAAGGAGCATCAATTGTTGATGGTTGGTGAAACCACTAGTTTCAAGAAGGGCAAGGGCAAGAAGGGATACTTCATGAAACGGCAAATCAGCTGCTGCTCTAGTGAAGAAACCCAAGGTAAAACCCAAACCCGAGACTAAGTGCTTCTGTAATAAGGGGAACAACCACTAGAGCAGAATTACCCTAGATACTTGGTAGATAAGAAGGCTGGCAAGGTGGATAGAAGTATATTGCATATACATTGTGTTAATGTGTACTTTGCTAGTACTCCTAGTAGCACCAGGGTATTAGATACCGGTTCGGTTGCTAAGTGTTAGTAACTCGAAACAAAAGGCTACGGAATAAACGGAGACTGGCTAGAGGTGAGCTGACGATATGTGTTGGAAGTTTTTCCAAGCTTGATATGATCAAGCATCGCACGCTCCCTCTACCAAAGAGATTGGTATTAAACCTAAATAATTGTTATTTGGTGTTTGCGTTGAGCATAGACATGATTGGATTACGTCTATCGCAATACGGTTATTCATTTAAGGAGAATAATGGTTACTCTGTTTATTTGAATAATACCTTCAATGGTCTTACACCTAAAATGAATGGTTTATTAAATCTCGATCATAGTGATACACATGTTCATGCCAAAAGATAGTAATGATAGTACCACCTACTTGTGGCACTGCCACATAAGTCATATCAGTATAAAACGCATGAAGAAGCTCCATATTGATGGATCTTTGGGCTCACTCGTTTTTGAAAAGTTTGAGACATGCGAACCATGTCTATTGGTGTATATGCATGAAGAAACTCCATGCAAATGGACCGTTTTGACTCACTTGATTTTGAATCACTTGGGACATGCAAATCATACCACATGGGCAAGATGACTGAAAAGCCTCGTTTTCAGTAAGATGGAACAAGATAGCAACTTGTTGGAAGTAACACATTTTGATGTGTGCAGTCCAATGAGTGCTGAGGCATGCAGTGAATATCATTATGTTCTTACTTCACAGATGATTCGAGTAGATGTTGAGTATATTTACTTGATGAATCACGAGTCTGAATTATTGAAAGGTTCAAGTAATTTCAGTGTGAAGTTGAAAGATCGTCGTAACAAGAGGATAAAAGATCTATGATATGATCATAGAGATGAATATCTGAATCACGAGTTTGGCACAGAATTAAGACATTGTGGAAATTGTTTCACAACTGATACAGCCTGGAACACCATAGTGTGATGGTGTGTCCAAACGTCATAGTTGCACCCTATTGGATATGGTGCATACCATGATGTCTCTTATCGAGTTACCACTATCGTTCATGGGTTAGGCATTAGAGACAACCACATTCACTTTAAATAGGGCACCACGTAATTCCGTTGAGATGACACCGTATGAATTATGGTTTAGAGAAACCTAAGCTGTCATTTCTTAGAAGTTTGGGGCTGTGATGCTTATGTGGAAAGGTTTCAGGCTGATAAGCTCGAACCCAAAGCGGATAAATGCATCTTCATAGGACACCCAAAACAGTTGGGTATACCTCCTGTCTCAGATTCGAAAGCAATAAGGGATTGTTTCTAGAATCGGGTCCTTTCTCGAGGAAAAGTTTCTCTCGAAAGAATTGAGTGGGAGGATGGTGGAGACTTGATGAGGTTATTGAACCGTCACTTCAACAAATGTGTAGCAGGGCACAGGAAGTTGTTCCTGTGGCACCTACACCAATTGAAGTGGAAGCTTATGATAGTGATCATGAAGTTTTGGATCAAGTCACTACCGAACCTCGTAGGGTGACAAGGATACGTACTACTTCAGAGTGGTATAGTAATCCTGTCTTGAAGGTCATGTTGCTAGACAACAATGAACCTACGAGCTATGGAGAAGCGATGGTGGGCCCAAATTCCGACAAATGGTTAGAAGCCATAAAATCTGAGATAGGATCCATGTATGAAAACAAAGTGTAGACTTTGGCAGAACAACTCGATGGTCGTAAGGCTGTTGAGTGCAGATGGATTTTGAAAGGAAGACAGACAATGATGGTAAGTGTCACCATTGAGAAAGCTCGACTTGTCGTTAAGATGTTTTTCGACAAGTTCAAGGAGTTGACTACGATGAGACTTTCTCACTCGTAGCGATGCTAAGAGTCTGTTGGAATTATATTAGCAATTACTGCATTATTTATGAAATCTTGCAGATAGGATGTCAAAACATTGTTTCATCGACGATTTTTGAGGAAAGGTTGTATGTGATACAACCGGAATGTTTTGTCCATCCTGAAATATGCTAATAAGTATGCAAAGCTCCAGCAATCCTTCTGAGGACTGGAGTGAACATCTCGGAGTTGGAATGTATGCTTTGATGATGATCAAAGATTTTGGGTGTATACAAAGTTTATGAGAAACTTGTATTTCCAAAGAAGTGAGTGGGAGCACTATAGAATTTCTGATGAGTATATGTTGTTGACATATTAATGATCGGAAATGACGTAGAATTTCTGGAAAGCATATAGGGTTATTTGGAAAGTGTTTTTCAATAGAAAACCTGGATTAAGCTACTTGTACATTGAGCATCAAGATCTATAAGGATAGATCAAAACGCTTAATAGTACTTTCAAATGAGCACATACCTTGACATGATCTTGAAGGTGTTCAAGATGGATCAGTCAAAGAAGGAGTTCTTACCTGAGTTGTAAGGTATGAAGTTAAGACTTAAAGCTCGACCATGGCAGAATAGAGAGAAAGGACTAAGGTCGTCCCCTATGCATAAGATGTAGGCTCTACAGTATGCTATGCTGTGTACCGCACCTGAAGTGTGCCTTGCCATGAGTCAGTCAAGGGGTACAAGAGTGATCCAAGAATGGATCACGGGACAGCGGTCAAAGTTATCCTTAGTAACTAGTGGACTAAGGAATTTTCTCGATTATGGAGGTGGTAAAGGGGTTCGTCGTAAAGGGTTACGTCGATGCAAGCTTAACACCTATCCGGATAGCTCTGAGTAGAGATACCAGATACGTATAATGGAGCAACAATTTAGAATAGCTCCAAGTAGAACAGTTATTTGGAATAGCTCCAAATAGAACGTGGTAGCTGCATCTAGGAGATGACATAGAGATTTGTAAAGCAGACACGGATCTGAAAGGTTCAGACCCGTTGACTATAACCTCTCTCACAAGCATAACATGATCAAACCCAGAACTCATCGAGTGTTAATCACATGGTAAATGTGAACTAGATTATTGACTCTAGTAAACTCTTTGGGTGTTAGTCACATGGGGATGTGACCTTGAGTGTTAATCACATATCGATGTGAACTAGATTATTGACTCTAGTGCAAGTGGGAGACTGTTGGAAATATGCCCTAGAGGCAATAATAAATTGATTATTATTATATTTCCTTGTTCATGATGATCTTTTATTATCCATGCTAGAATTGTATTGATAAGAAACTCAGATACATGTGTGGATACATAGACAACACCATGTCCCTAGTAAGCCTCTAGTTGACTAGCTCGTTAATCAATAGATGGTTACGGTTTCCTGACCATGGACATTGGATGTCGTTGATAACGGGATCACATCATTAGGAGAATGATGTGATGGACAATACCCAATCCTAAGCCTAGCACAAGATCATGTAATTCGTATGCTAAAGCTTTTCTAATGTCAAGTATCATTTCCTTAGACCATGAGATTGTGCAACTCCCGGATACCGTAGGAGTGCTTTGGGTGTGCCAAACGTCACAACGTAACTGGGTGGCTATAAAGGTACACTACGGGTATCTCTGAAAGTGTCTGTTGGGTTGGCACGAATCGAGATTGGGATTTTGTCACTCCGTGTAAACGGAGAGGTATCTCTGGGCCCACTCGGTAGGACATCATCATAGTGTGCACAATGTGACCAAGGGGTTGATCACGGGATGATGTGTTACGGAACGAGTAAAGAGACTTGCCGGTAACGAGATTGAACAAGGTATCGGTATACCGACGATCGAATCTCGGGCAAGTACAATACCGTTAGACAAAGGGAATTGTATACGGGATCGATTGAGTCCTTGACATCGTGGTTCATCCGATGAGATCATCGTGGAACATGTGGGAGACAACATGGGTATCCAGATCCCGCTGTTGGTTATTGACCGGAGAACATCTCGGTCATGTCTGCATGTCTCCCGAACCCGTAGGGTCTACACACTTAAGGTTCGATGACGCTAGGGTTATAAAGGAAGTTTGTATGTGGTTACCGAATGTTGTTCGGAGTCCCGGATGAGATCCCGGACGTCACGAGGAGTTCCGGAATGGTCCGGAGGTAAAGATTTATATATAGGAAGTCCTGTTTCGGCCATCGGGACAAGTTTCGGGGTCATCGGTATTGTACCGGGACCACCGGAAGGGTCCCGGGGGCCCACCGGGTGGGGCCACCTGCCCCGGGGGGCCACATGGGCTGTAGGGGGTGCGCCTTGGCCTACATGGGCCAAGGGCACCAGCCCCAAGAGGCCCATGCGCCTAGGGAACCCTAGAGGGAAGAGTCCTCAAAGGGGAAGGCACCTCCGAGGTGCCTTGGGGAGGATGGACTCCTCCCCCCCTCTTGGCCGCACCCCTTCCTTGGAGGAAGGGGCAAGGCTGCGCCTCCCCCCTCTCCCCTGCCCCTATATATAGTGGAGGGGAGGGAGGGCATCAATACCTGAGCCCTTGGCGCCTCCCTCCCTCCCATGACACCTCCTCCTCTCCCGTAGGTGCTTGGCGAAGCCCTACAGGATTGCCACGCTCCTCCATCACCACCACGCCGTTGTGCTGCTGCTGGATGGAGTCTTCCTCAACCTCTCCCTCTCTCCTTGCTGGATCAAGGCGTGGGAGACATCGTCGAGCTGTACGTGTGTTGAACGCGGAGGTGCCGTCCGTTCGGCACTAGGATCATCGGTGATCTGAATCACGACGAGTACGACTCCATCAACCCCGTTCACTTGAACGCTTCTGCTTAGCGATCTACAAGGGTATGTAGATGCACTCTCCTTCCCTTTGTTGCTAGTCTCTCCATAGATAGATCTTGGTGACACGTAGGAAATTTTTGAATTTCTGCTACGTTCCCCAACAAAGGGGCTGGTGCGCCCCCCATTTGGGCCAGCCTAAGTAGGAGAAGGAAAGGGGGAAGGGAAAGGTAAATGTGGATTAGGATTCCCACTTCCTTCGCTCTCCCCCATCTTTCCTTCCCCCTCCGACAAATATGGCAGGGGGTGTGCCCAAGGGCAGGAACCCAAGTAGATTTCGGACCTACTTGGGGCACCCCTTGGCCTCTCCCCTCTCCCTCCCACCTATATATATGAGGGGGGCACCTAGCGCACCCCATACAATTGTTTAGCCGTGTGCGGCGCCACCCTCCACCATTTAATCCCCCGGTCATATTCTTGTAGTGCTGAGGTGAAGCCCTACGAGGATCACTTCACCATCACCGTCACAATGTCGTCGTGCTGATGGAACTCATCTAATACCTTGATGTCTTGCTAGATCAAGAAGGCGAGGAACGTACCCGGGTTGAACATGTGCAGAACGCGGAGATGTCGTGCGTTCGGTACTTGATCAGTTGAAGCGCGAAGAAGTTCGACTACATCAACCGTGTTGTGAAACTCTTCCTCTTATGGTCTATGAGGGTATGTAGACACACTCTCCCCACGTTTCTATGCATCTCCATGGATAGATCATTGCATGTGCATAGGAAAAGAATTTATTTTCTATGCAACGATTCCCAATAGATCGACATATTGTCGTCCTCGGGAATATCAAGAATAACAAAGTCCGTTAAGATAGTAATATTTGCAACCACAACAGGCACATCCTCACAAATACCAATGGATATAGCAGTTGATTTATCAGCCATTTGCAAAGAGATTTTAGTAGGTGTCA
The DNA here is from genome assembly GCF_002162155.2 of Triticum dicoccoides. NCBI lineage: Eukaryota > Viridiplantae > Streptophyta > Magnoliopsida > Poales > Poaceae > Triticum > Triticum dicoccoides. Next base: position 740,192,258 of record NC_041382.1, on the reverse strand, counting down.
ACTTATTCAATTCAAGACTATGATATAAAGAGAAAGGAATAACACTAACACCGGCTCCAAGATCACATAAAGCAGTTTTAACATAGTTTATTTCAATGGAGCATGGTATAGTTGGAATTCCTGGATCTCTAAGTTTCTTGGGTATTCCACCCTTAAAAGTATAATTAGCAAGCATGGTGGAAATTTCAGCTTTCGGTATCTTTCTTTTATTAGTAACAATATCTTTCATATACTTGGCAAAAAGACAAGCCTACGCATTTCAACAAAGCGCTCAAAATCCTCATCATCCTTTTTCTTGGATGGTTTAGGAGGAAAGGGCACGGGTTTCTGAACCCATGGTTCTCTTTCTTTACCATGCTTCCTAGTAACAAAGTCTCTCTTATCATAACGTTGATTCTTAGATTGTGGGTTATCAAGAACAACATCATTATCATTACTAGGTTGAGCATCATCATTAACATTATCACTAGGTACATGCTCATTACCAGATTGTGCCTCAGCATCAGAAATAGAAGTATCATTGGGATTCTCAAGTGTGTCTATAACAGGTTCACTAGAAGCATGCAAAGTCCTATCAGTTTTCCTTTTCTTTCTATTAGAAGGACTAGGTGCATCAGTATTAATTCTCTGAGAATCTTGCTCAATTCTCTTAGGATGACCTTCGGGATACAAAGGTTACTGAGTCATTTTACCACCTCTAGTCATAACTCTAACAACATGATCATTGTTCTTACTATTCATCTCATTGAGGAAATCATCTTGTGCCTTAAGTACTTGTTCTACTTAACTTTTTACCATATAAGCATGTTCACTAATAAGCTTAAGATCATTAGCAGTTCTACACATATAATCACCCAAGCATATAAGCATTACATTTCAATTGTCTACTAACAAACGCATTGAAGTTTTCTTGTTTAACAATGAAGTTATCAAATTCATCCAAGCATTGACTAGTAAACTTATTATAAGGAATATCACCTTCATCAAATCTATAGAGAGAATTTACCTCTACTAACTGTGTCGGAATATTAAGACCATGTATCTCTTCAATAGGCAGTAAATTCTTAACATCTTCAGCATTAATACCTTTTACTTTCATAGATTTCTTTGACTCTTGCATATCTTCAGGAATGAGAAATAGGATACCTCTTTTCTTTGAAGTTGGCTTAGGAGGTGGTTCGGGAAGATTCCAATCATTATTATTGCTCAATATATTATTCAATAGCACTTCATCTTGTTCAACCGTTTGTTCCCCGAAAACACAACCATCACAACTATCTAGGTAGTCCCTAGAAGCATATGTTAGTCCATTATAAAAGATATCAAGTATTTCATTTTTCTTGAGAGGATGATCAGGCAAAGCATTAAGTAATTGGAGAAGCCTCCTCCAAGCTTGTGGGAGACTCTCTTCTTCAATTTGCACAACGTTAAATATTTCCTGTAAAGCAGCTTGTTTCTTATGAGCAGGAAAATATTTTTTAGTGAAGTAATATATCATATACTGGGGACTATGCACACAACCATGAGCAAGAGAATTAAACCATATCTCAGCATCACCCTTTAATTAGAAAGGAAACAACTTAAGAATATAGTAATAGCAAAAAAAAATTCTCATGAGGAAATAGGGTGGCTATATCATTCAATTTAGTACGATGTGCTACAACAGTTTCAGATTCATAACCATGAAAAGGATCCGATTCAACCAAAGTAATTAACTCAGGATCGACAGAGAATTCATAATCCTTATCAGTAACAAATATAGGTGAAGTAGCAAACCTAGGATCATATTGCGTTCTAGCATTGAGAGATTTTTCTTTGAGCTTAGATAACATTTTCTTAAGATCATCTCTATCATTACAAGCAAAAAAAGTCTCTTGCAGTTTCTTCATCCATAATATAACCCTCAGGTACCTTAGGCTATTCATATCTAGGGGGAGAATCGTAATCTTTAGTTTCAATAATATCATCAGTTTCAGTAATTTCATTCTCTCTAACCGTAGCAATTTGTTCATCAAGAAATTCACCTAGCGGCACAGTATTATCAAGCAAAGAAGTAGTGTCATCATAAGCATCATGCATAGCAGAAGTGGCATTATCAATAACATGCGACATATCAGACTCAATAGCAAGTGTAGATGTCGCAAGTTTACTCAAAACAGAAGGTGAATCAAGTGCAGAGCTAGATGGCAGTTCATTACCTCCCCTCATAGTAGAGGGATAGATCTTGCTTTTGTTGTCTTTTAGATTCCTCATAGTGATCAACAGATATAAATCCCAGGTAACTCAGAGAATAGAGCTATGCTCCCCAGCAACTTCGCCAGAAAAAGGTCTTGATAACCCACAAGTATAGGGGATCACAACCATTTTCGAGGGTAGAGTATTCAACCCAAATATATTGATTCGACACAAGGGGAGCCAAAGAATATTCTTAAGTATTGGCAGCTAATTTGTCAATTCAACCACACCTGAAACAGTTAATATCTGCAGCAAAGTATTTAGTAGCAAAGTAGTATGGAAGTAACGGTAACGATGGCAAAAGTAACAGTACCAGTTTTGTAACAATCGTAACAGTGGCAACGGAAAAGTAACTTAGCAAAGATCAATGTGAAACGAACTCGTACGCAATGGATTGGTGATGGATAATTATGTCGGATGGCATTCATCATGCAACAGTTATAACCTAGGGTGACACAGAACTAGCTCCAGTTCATCAATATAATGCAGACATGTATTCCGTATATACTCATATGTGCTTATTGAAAAGAACTTGCATGACATCTTTTGTCCTACCCTCCCGTGGCAGCGGGGTCCTAGTGGAAACTAAGGGATATTAAGGCCTCCTTTTAATAGAGAACCGGAACAAAGCATTAGCACTTAGTGAATACATGAACTCCTCAAACTATGATATTCACCGGAAAGAATCCCAATTATTGTCACCTTGGGGTATGTGGATCATAACTCATAATAGGTGTCTACAACTTGCAATATCGGATCAAGAACACAAATATATTCATGAAAACATAATAGGTTCGGATATGGAATCATGGCACTCAGGCCCTAGTGACAAGCATTAAGCATAGCAAAGTCATAGCAACATCAATCTCAGAACATAGTGGATACTAAGGATCAAACCCTAGCAAAACTAACTCGATTATATGATAAATCTCATCCAACACATCACCGTCGAGCAAGCCTATGATGGAATTACTCACGCACGGCAGTTAGCATCATGAAATTAGTGATGGAGGAAGGTTGGTGATGATGATGGAAATGATTTCCCCTCTCCGGAGCCCCGAACAGACTCCAGATATGCCCTCCCAATGAAGAATAGGGGGTGACGGCGGCTTCGTATCTCAGGGAACGTGAATATAAGGAGTTGGGGTTGTTGGGGACCGTAGTATTTGAAAAAAATTACCTACGATCATGCAAGATCTATCTAGGAGATGCATACAACGAGCGGGGAGAGTGTGTCCACTTACCCTCGTAGACCGAAAGCGGAAGCGTTTAATAACGCGGTTGATGTAGTCGAACGTCTTCGCAATCCAACCGATCCAAGTACTGAACGTACGGCACCTCCGTGATCCGCACATGTTTGGCTCGATGACGTCCCTCTAACTCTTGATCCATTTGAGGCAGAGGGAGAGTTCCGTCAGCACGACGGCGTGGCGATGGTGATGATGAAGTTACCAGCGCAGGGCTTCGCCTAAGCACTACGACGATATGATCGAGGTGTGTAACTGTGGAGGGGGGAACCGCACATGGCTAATAGAAACTGGTGTGTTCTAGGGTGCCCCCCTGCCCCCGTATATAAAGGAGGGGAGGGGGAGGCCGGCCGGCCCCTGTAGGGCGTGCCAAGAAAGGGGAATCCTACTAGGACTCCAAGTCCTAGTAGGTTTCCAGCTGGAGGAAGGGGGGAAGAAGGAAGGGAGAGGGAGAAGGGAAGGAAAAGGGGAGCCGCCCCCTTCCCCTAGTCCAATTCGGACCCAAGGGGGGGCAGCCCCCTTGCGGCCCTTCTCTCTCCGCACTAAGGCCCATGAAGGCCAATAAGTTCCCCCGGGGGGTTTCGATAACCCTCCAGCACTCCGATAGTCACCCGATCCTGTCGGAACTCATATAGTGTCCGAATAACAATGTCCAATATATCAATCTTTATGTCTCGACCATTTCGAGACTCCTCGTCATGTCCATGATCTCATCCGGGACTCCGAACAAACTTCGGTCATCAAATCACATAACTCATAATACAAATTGTCATCGAACGTTAAGCGTGCGGACCCTACGGGTTCGAGAACTATGTAGACATGACCGAGACACATCTTCTGTCAATACACACACTACAAAAATAGACACATCTGTGACATTTTGGGCCGAACGAAAAAAAATTCTGTCATACTTATGACACTTCTGTGACAATAATTGTGACAAAACCCGGTATCATCATAGATGTGGTGGGTCCTACTTCTATGACAAAATATCATGACAGAATATGGGCTTTTCGTCCTGGGCGGGCCAGAGACGCAGCTGCATGACATTCTTTGGGCCGTCCATGACGGAAAAAAATGAGGTAGAAGCGAGGGTGAGGAAAATATCGGGGTGTTCCTGGTTACGATGGGTGGTCGGGGCCGAGCGATGCACGTTTCTCTCGTACACGCATGCGCGTGGGTGCGAAGCGTTGGGCTCTAACTGAACCCGAGCGAGGCGTTGGGCTCTAACTCAACCCGAGCGATTGCACTGCAGGCTACGTATTACTGAACCCGAGCGATCGATTGATGGCTGTTAACTGAACCCGATCGAGTGATTCCTTCGCTGTTGCTGCTAACTGAAGCCGATCGATGCTGCCTCTGGATGAACAGTGAGTGTTGCTGGAGGGTTTGGATGAATAGTTCCTAGTGGGGGTGGATGAATAGGACCCCATGGTGTTGCCTCTAGATGAACAGGACCTCGATCGAGCCGGTTGGGGCTGGATGAACAGGACCCCGTGGAGGGCAGGATGAACAGGACCACCCCGTGGAGGGCAAGATGAACAGTAGACGGTGGAGGGCTGGATGAACTGTAGCCCATGGAGGGGTGGTTGAACAGGAGCCCGTGGAGAGGGCTGGTTGAACAGTAGCCGGTGGAGTAGCACGCGACGGAGGCTGGATGAACAGGAGCCCATGGATGAACAGTCGCAGGTGGAGGCTGGAGGATGTCGACGGTGGATGAACAGTAGCCCATGGAGGCTGGAGGGGGTCAACGGTGGAGATGAACAGTATCCCGTGGAATCTCGTTTTGCGGCACGCTACACCCCTCCTGATGAACAGGACCCCCTGTTTCGACCGTAGTGCTCCAACACAAGTCTGTTTCCTCCATTTTGCGGTACGCCACACCCCTCCCGATCAACAGGACCCTCATTTCGACCGTAGGAGGTCCGTTTCCTCCGTTTTGCGGTACGCCAGACCCTTCCCGATGAACAGGATCTCGTTTCGAACATGGCCGGTCAAACACAAGGCTGTTTCCTCCGTTCTGCGGTACACCAGGCCTTGTTTCCACCGGCTGTTTCGTCCAATTCCTCCCGATGAACACGATGACGCATTCCGTTCTGACCCAGCCGGTTGGCTCCCTATGAGCACGACGACAACACTGTTTCTCCATTCCGACCCAGCCATGTACATGAGCCCTGGCCGTACGTATGCACGAGTAGGCGTTCGAGACCCTACCCGTATGTATGTATGTGGCCGTATTTTCTTTCTTGCACACTGGCCGCTGTACGTACGTGTACATGCTATGTGCGCGCCTCTACTATGACACGTGCGCGCCTCTACATCGACTAGTATGTACATACACGTTCGCGACCAGAATGACAATGCTATGTACGCTTTGACCAGGTGGATCCCGACTGTCAGGCACTTCCTTGCGTGCGAAGATGTAGCTGGTGGGTCCCAGCAGTCAGGGGGGCGAATCTTTTTTTTCCCAGACGCACTTCCTTGCGTGCAAAGATGTAGCTGGTGGGTCCCGGCAGTCAGGGGGAAACGTTTTTTTCGCGAAATACGGTGGCCCGTCCGGTGGGTCCCCGCTGTCAGGTAGAGGAATATTTATTTTGCGCGTAATAAGGAGGCACTTCCTTGCTGCGGCCGTGGACCCAGCTGTCAGCCTCTACACGTACAGTCCACGTCCGATGGAAGCCATTCCTTGACCACGTTGACCACGCCGTGCCGAGAGCACCAGGGCGGTGGACGATGGCGAGGCCTAGGAAGGGGACGATGCGGAGCCAGGGAAGACGCGGCAGTGGATGCCCATGCGTAGAGGAGTATGAGGGTTCACTGGTTCACTGCGGTGTGAGGTTGTCATCGTCGCAGAATAATAGGGGGTGTGGGTGAGTAGAGGGATGGTTTGGCCAGCGATGGGAGTAGTAGGGGCGGTGAGGCCTCCATCGCATCGCAGCCAGCCACGGGAGGCAGGAGCACGAGGCACGACCGGCGCTGGTTTGGGCGGCTAGAGCAAGAAAACCAGAGGTTGAAGAAGCACTACCGCCGTTGGATGGACATCGTACGGTCGTTGGAGCTAGAACGTGCATATTGACTAAGTTGACAAAGCCCTCCGTCCCTGTCAACTTAGTAGGCCCACAAGTCAGCCTGCCACTATACTGGGTCCTAGCTAGCAGGGGGAGTATTCATTTTTTTGTGCGTAATAAGGAGGCACTTCCTTGCATGCGAAGATATAGCTGGTGGGTCCAAGCTATCAGCGGCGGTAACGTTTTATTCACAAAATATAGAGACCCTTTCGGTGGGTCCCAGATGTCAAGTGGAGGAATCATTTTTTGCGCGTAATAAGGAGGCATTTCCTTGTGTGCGACTGTGGACCCAGTTGTCAGCCTCTCCACGTACAGTCCACTTCAGATGCATGTCGGTCATTGACCCCGTTGACCAGGCCGTGCCGAGAGCACCAGGGCGGTGGACGACGGTGAGGCCTAGGAAGGGAACGACACGAAGGCAGGGAAGACTCGGCAGTTGTTTCCCACGCGGAGGGGAGTACGACTGTATGAGGGTTTACTGGTTCATCTGCCGTCGCCGGAGAATAACAACAGGTGTGGGTGAGTAGAGGGATGGCTAGGCTAGCGATGGGAGTACGGTGGGGCAGTGAGGCCTGCGCGGTAGCACAACCAGCCGTGGGGAGGAGGGAGCAGGCAATCCCACCGGCGCTTGTTTGAGTGGCTGGAGCGGGAAGAGCAGAGATTGAAGAAGCACGACGGCTGTTGGATGGACATCCAACAGTCACTGCTTGTGCCTCAACCTTTTTTAGGAAAGCCTCAAATCTGTGGAAAACATCATACAGCCCATCTGCCATTATTTCTAATAACTTACAGCCCATTTGCTAATTCTTAAGGTTTTTTTTGGAGCTCATATTCTTTTTGTTAGCATTAGAGCCCATATTGTGGCCACGGTTAAATAATTATACGAAATTTTGCATATTTCGGTGCGGTCCGAACTGTTTTTAATCCCGAAATTTTGAGTCACATTCAAACTAATTTTAATAATAAATTTATATCAATATAAAATCCAACAAATTGTCCATGCATAAAAATCAATGCAATTTAAAATCTCGAAAAGAAAAAAAAGAAATTTGAAACTAATTGTCGGTTTGATGCGTTTTGAAAATGTACATCCCATTTCTCATTACTGATAGGCCATTTTCTTGGCCAGCCGAATGAAGCTCTCCTCGTCTTGAAAGATTTGCAGCCCAACAGGCCTGACAAAGCGACTTACTTGACAAATCACAAAAAAACTGGAATGTGGCCGTGGACCCAGCTGTCAGCCTCTCCACGTACAGTACACTTCCGATGGAAGTCGGTCGTTGAACACATTGACCACGCCGCACCGAGAGCACCAAGGCGGTGGACGACGGCGAGGCCTAGGAAGGGGACGGCGTGGAGCCGGGGAAGACGCAGCAGTGGATGCCCACACGGAGAGGAGTACGAGGGTTCACTGGTTTAGCTACGGTGTGAGGCTGCCATCGCCGCAGAATAACAGGGGGGTGGGTGAGTGGAGGGATGGCCTGGCTAGCGGTGGGAGTAGTATGGGGGCGGGAGGCCTCCGCGGCAACACAGCCGGCCACAGGAGGCAGGAGCAGGCGGCATGATCGGTGCTGCTTTGGGCGGCTGGAGCAAGAAGACCAGAGGTTGAAGAAGCACTAAGGACATTGGATGGACATTGTATGGTCACTAGAGCTAGAATCTTTCATATTGACTAACTTGACAAAGCCCTCCGTCCCCGTCAACTTTCTAGGCCCACAAGTCATCCTCCCACTGTGGTGGGTCCCAGCTGGCAGCGGGTATTCATTTTTTTGTGCGCAATAAGGAGGCACTTCCTTGCGTGCGAAGATATAGTTGGTGGGTCCGACCTGTCAGCGGAGGAAATGTTTTTTTTGTGAAATATAGAGGCCCTTCCGGTGGGTCCCAGATGTCAGGTGGAGGAATCATTGTTTTGCGCGTAATAAGGAGGCATTTCCTTGTGTGCGGCCGTGGACCCAGCTGTCAGCCTCTCCACGTGCAGTCCACTTCCGATGGATGTCGTTCGTTGACCACGTTGACCACGCCACGCTGAGAGCACCAGGGCGGTGGACGATGGTGAGGCCTACGAAAGAAACGACACGGGGCCGGGGAAGACAGGGCAGTGGCTGCCCACGTGGTGGAGAGTACAAGGGTTGACTGGTTCTGCTGCCATTGCCGGAAAATAATAGGAGGTGTGGGTGAGTAGAGGGATAGACAGGCCAGGGATGCGAGTATATGATGGAGCCGTGAGGCCTGCCCGGTAGCACAGCCGGCCACAGGAGGCGGGAGCAGGCGGTTCCGACGGCGCTGGTCTGGGCGGCTGGGGCAGGAAGATCAGAGACTGAAGAAGCACGATTGCCGTTAGATTGTCTGACGCTGGTAGCGTCGATTGTTGACTAAGTTTATTTTTTGACAAACCTTGTGTATGCATGAACTTAGTAGGCCCACAAGTCAGCCTCCAAATCTGTGGCAGACAACATAGAGCCCATTTGCTGTTTTTAATAATTTGCAGCCCATTTGCTAATTCTTAAGTAATTTATTACAGCCCATTTTCTGCCCAGGACCACGGTCAAAAAGTTCAACCTTATTTTGCATATTTCGGTGGAGTCCAAACTTTTGTAATCCCGAAACGATAAACATTTTTAAGAACTTATTGATTTGCCAAAAAATCGTTTTTTTGTAAGCAAATAAGACGTGGGACAATTGAGTTGGTTTAAGGGAAAACCAGTGGTAAAAAAATCAGCGATGGGAGGGAAAACAACAACAAAAATAAGGATGTAAATATGAAAAGTGAATTTTATGTATTTTCAATATAATGATATGTGTATATGAACTAGTTAACTATAGGTAGAGATTAGAAAACGGACATAGGACATGCATTTCAAGAGGAAAATAGAACTGGGATGTGTGTTTGATTCAGTAAAAAAGTGCCTATGAATGTTGTAAGAGGCCAGTAGATACCTGCTAGGTCTTTGTGCCCCGTTGTCGTCATGGGCTGGGCCTGTTAAAAACAAAACCAAGGCTGGGCAGTCTACAGCCCAGTTGAAACTTGCTCGACCTGAAAAAACAATATGCGTGCTCAATAAATGAGTGAATTCTGCAAGTATAGACTAATAACTGGGATGCAGCAGGGATATTGTTTTTTCATCGTGATAATAAGAGCATGCACATGTTTCTAAAAATTTGGAGAACTAGGAATTCGAACGGGAGGTGCTTATGCTACCCATCAAATAAAAATCAGGTGCTTGAAAATTCGTTTGGAAACAAATGATTCTGCTTTATATCCACATCAACCCTCGGCATGATGGTTGGAAGCAAATTCCAAGTTCATACCAAAAGATCGTTCACAACAATATCAACTTGCGGACAACAAGGTAGTACAAGTACCAATACCAAACTAACTTATAATATGTTTAGTCCTGGCCCTAGTGTTCGTCTGGAAGAAAATCTTGTAGAGGACCAGCTCCCACTCCTTCTCTTGATCCAGGTCATCGAGGTGGTACTGGTGCATCACCCAGTTGGTCATCTGCTGGTTGAAGTTCTTGTTGGTGTGCAGTACCGGAACCTTTTTGCTGCCCGTCTGCCGACCATTGACCATCACCGGCAAGGTATTGTCGGTGTTGTGCCACATCGCATGCTTGCCGCACTCCGACTGTATCTTGCGACGCGTCCACGTGCCCCTTTTGAACACCCTGGAATTGCGCTGGAAGAAATGCTTGCTTAGGCCTCAAGGTGCTCGATCAGCTCCTGATCCATGGGATCGAACTTGACGCCAGCCGGCAGCACCGGCCAATCCTTCTTCGACTTGCATGGGTTAACTCCAGTTATATGGTACTCAATGTATGATCAATCGACTGTTTTAAGTGAATGATGAAAGATTTCGACAGATAAGTGGTACTCCAAATCTGAAGTCCAGAATACCCGAACACGCCGCCGGGATTCTTGTGTCACCTCACGCGTAGTGTGTTGTCACGTCAATTCAATGTGTGGACATGATGAATAATTTGACCGACGTATACTAGTACTGCTACTGTACTACTTACTAGTCGTATTTAGTGTCACATTTTAACCATAGGTTTAACTAACAAGTACGCACTTGAAGCGTAAGTGATATATATATACTGCACAACATCTCCATCATCATTATCAGTACATCCTGCGCAGGTGAGTTAGGATGCACTTGATCCCTGAAAGGTATCTATCCTTCAAACCAGAGGAGTGCTTCAAACTAACAACAGTACATAATATCCAACAAAAGAGGGTCGTGCTACAGCAGCAGAATAAATGGCTCAGTCTACATATCAGTACGAATCAAGTTGTGCATATCTGCTGTTGGCATGAACCACATCACCGCATGTCGGGTTCGCAAAAGCCATCCATCGCATGGAAGCTTGATGCCTTTCACACACTGAAGATTATCTGGCAACAAACTGTGTCGACGAATCTCTGGATATGGTGATTCATGGAACCCATGGTATGATGTGTAAACACAGTCCCCCTGGCGAATGGAAGTTGCATAGAACGGTAATCATCGCCAGTGATATGATCGATGATTGGTTGGATGATCGGATAATTGAGCCCGAGGAACATGGAGTGGTTGCCGAGGCTGTAAACCCGCCTCCACTTGAATGCGCCTGGCCCAACGGAGCTGAGATCTTTCTGGAACACGAAGCAGCCATAGCCATCAATGTCACGAACGCCCTAGGCATTGTACTGCATGTGGTTTGATGAAATGGTTTGGTCAATTTGGTATGTGCAAATGAGCATAAAATGACCACCATCAGCTGAATGAGCGATAAACCACCACTCATCGGCTGGTATGATTCCAGGTCCTGGAATCATGAAGGCCGGCGCATTTGCGTCTGCTCCAACAATTCAAATTGGAGACCAAAAGGACAAAAATAAACAATCATGTTTAGAGTATGTGTGGAATTAAGATTATTATAACAGTGACACATATCATAGACAGAGAATTGCAATGCCGTGGTCATAATCATACCCCAACTTAAAAAAATAAGCCAACGGCTTTCATATTCTTTTTTTATTTTATTTTTTTATTTTATTTTTTAGAAAAGGAGGATTAATGGCTTTCATATTCTAGCAATATATCATGGTTCAAATAGCATGTAACAATGAGAGGAAAACAGATATGATAGGGCCTACTCATATTCTACCATAGCACTTACTACATTTATCATATCAACTCTAAGCAATAACATGTGTTGTTATAAAAATCCTGGAAATGAGAGTAACATATAGCAATCATGAGGTTATACTCATAATATTTATTCTAACAATCATTAGATACCAATTATTCTCATATCAACTCTAACAATAACATGTCTGGTCATAAAAATCTAGGAAATGAGAGGAACATATAGCAATGATGTGGTTATAGACATACTATATATTCTAAATTTGTAACAATGAACAGGCAGTCGTATTCTTAAGGTAAAGATGAGATGAGATAGAAAAATTACACGACGATAGATTCCACCAGTATAGGCAGCCAATCTGTGCGTGAACCGCATCGTTCGTGCACTATAGCATCAGACAGAAGTGTTGGGTAAAGAGGATCGACGATGAGCCATAACCATGTATGGAAACCGGATTCCAGATAGACTAATCCAATGTTGAACATGGCAATGAGCTTGTAATCCATGTAGTCTTCTGATGGTGTGGGCACTTCGCAGATTACAACCTTCAGCAAACAGAGGTCGAGCCAAAAGCTCGACGCGCCTCGTGCGTAGTAGGCAGGAGTGTCCAGCGGGCCGCGAGGCTCGATGGCGGCGGTATCCAAAGATGGAAGGGTGATCTCTCGCTGGGTGTAGATATCCACGAGACACCACAGACTACCATATTGGTGGATGAGGACGATCCAGTTGGCCTTCATGCCCGCCCAGTAGTGGCCGCGCATGAAGGACAGGTGGACGGGTAGTGGTAGCATGTCGAGGGGCACCACGGCAACCTCCGTAGGATCGTCAAGTCGGTGTATGTGCCACCTGCGAAGATTGGGCATCAGCAAGCAGGGTGTCTTGAAAAGAGCCGGCCGGTTGCAGACGAGTAGATGGTACAAAGACACCGAGCATGCGGCCAGACGGACGGTGCTGAGTAGGTCCATACGATTACAGATCTGCTCCAAGAGAACATCGGGGAGGGAATTCCAATCGCGGCTCTGCGTGTCAGTCGGTTCTGCCATTGGGGTTTTCGGTGCCTGCGAGCCAGCGGGGAAGTGGATTCGGGCGGGCGAGCGAAGAAGCTTCTCCTCGCATGGCCGAGCAGTGAGCGGGGGGATATGGTACGCGCGAGCTACCAAGGAAGATAGCGTGGGCGGGCGAGCATTGAACGGGGGGAAATGGTGTGCGGTCGGCGATGGGGAAGAGAGGAGGAAGAAGAAGAGAGGAGGAAGAAGAGTGGAAGACGGGGAAGAAAGTGCATTAAACCTCAATTCTACTACTACTACCAGGATATACCGTCCTTCGAAGTGTAAATAGTTACACCGATGACATGTGGGTCTACCACAAGAGGGCCCATATGTCAGTTAATGGAGGACAGAAGCATGCTCTACTGGCAAACATGATGGCAGTACTGGGTAAGGCTGATTTAGTAACACCAACATGCTGGTTCATCTTATTAATTAAGTGTCCCATCTGCTGCAGCGTGTGTTGTCACTTCACTATGAAGACTAGTTGAATAGTTCTCTCTGACCGAGATGGGAAATAATGGATCGCGAAGACTTCCTTTCTACATTATCCCTCTGCGTCTACGCTCACTTCACTCATTTTGCTCCGTACGTAGTCACTTGTTGAAATCTCTAGAAAGACAAATACTCTATACTTGGGAACAGAGGGAGGATTTTACTCCGTATTTGGGAACAGAGGGAGTGTCGCCATATGGAGGGAACAGAGGAAGCTTGAAATATGAACATGTCAATGGGAGGGAGTAAGCCCCATGCATGCATGCATGCATGCAACATGCAACACTCACACGTACACATGGACGCACGCAACACTTACGCACCCATGCGGCACACAGCACACGACGCAACACACATGCTCACGCTCAAGTGCTCAACCTACTCCCTACGTCCGTGAAAGACCGTACATATAGAGATTTACACATTGACCAGGGCATAATTAATGCCCAAAAGTAGCAGACTTATGTGTGCATGCGACCATTGAGAGAAGAAGATTAATGAAGATCATTGCATGCTATAATTAAGGATAGACATGTATCCTATACCTAGAGCACAAGTTGGTGCATTAGTCAATCAATATCAATTTAGATTAAAGGCTAAATGCATTGGAAGTGTAGATGTACTACACTCTTTGTTTTTTAGCTGATTTCTTTGCTCTGCCAACTGACAGGTGGGACCCAGAAACCAGGTGACAATTTAACCAGTCAACAAAGTGCCATGTCGACTATGTGGTTGGTCAGTAGGGTGCAATACGGTGCTCTACGATGAGCTAGTGATCGTATAATCACCGCAAAACTATATATAGTGACCGTAAAGAGCATATTGTTACATACGTTGACCGCCAATGTATTTTTCTTGTTTCAAATTAAGCGATATTAACCGGAAAGGACGCAGTATGGACTAGTACTAGTACTGCTTTGATGTATCCCGTCAACTCGCCAAACGAGGAGAAGCTAGCTTACTACGCCTCTCCCTCGCCCACGCGCACGGTGGTTCGCATGACGAGGAGAGCATTTTGACTACAGCGCCCTCTCCCTCTCCCTCGCCCTCGCGGTGGACGTGCAGCAGTTCAATCGGTGTCAAACTGCCAGAAGCATAATGTGTACTGTAGTATCATCATTGTTGGACCTTCTGAAGAGGCGAAGAGCCAAGTGCAAGGTTCACACGAGTACGAACTGTTGAACCTCGCGAAGAGGCAAAGAGTCAAGCGCAAGGTTTTCTAGGAGTTGTCGTCCTAGTAGGAGCGTACAACAACTATAGCGAACGATGCTACTGTATGATGCCGCCACGTCACGTATATCCAAAACTGTGCCACCTTTTTTTTCTCAAAGAGTGTGTTGGAGCCCGTGCAACAACCACACAAGTTGCACGTACACATAACACATTTACTAGTAATAAATTCTAAAGGACAAATGCCAGTATGCCACACAAGTTCATCTCCAATTCATGTGATAAATTTGTGCACGACTAGTCTAGATATATTCACAGCACTACCATTCACAATTTACCGTACTCCACTTGTACGTTATAGATGGGCTACATGTCCTCCTCCAGGTTCCAGTCCCAGGTGTTCTTCATGGATGGCACGATCCATAGCGGTGGGCAATGGGAATCATTATCGCAACTTTCTAGTCCGGTTCCACACGATGGAGACTCATCCAAGCTGAAGCGGCATAAATCAGGGATAGCATGCCCCGACATGTCGTTCATCCGGCGGTGCGCACTGAAGACACAACCATGCTTCATGAACGGCAGGCCTTCCGTGTCGTGCACGAAAGGTGGCATCCGCTTCACAATGGGGTAGTTATCCCCAATGAAAAGCGAGTACTCTCCAAGAGTATTCCTCGGCACCCACGTAGCATCACGGGGATCAAACTCGGCGCCGCTCATCCAGTACACGCGGCATCTCAGATCTGGACACGTGGTGACATACATAGTCAAGGTCCATCCATAATAATGTTGTGCTCAAATATGGCAGTCAGTAATACTGTGTAGAAAATAGTACTACTCTGGTATAGAGGAAGTAAAATAACCGGCTTATTATATATAGCCACTGTTGGCTACATGGATGAGATAGTAAGACATGGAAAAACAAAAATGGTGGCAGCTTGTGGGTTCAAGTCTTCAAGGGCCTAGCTAGCTATACGCGTCCTCCAAGGTAAAAAGTACTCCTACTAGTACGTAAGTAGAGTACTGGTACAACAGTGAAAGAGAAGGCGAGAGGATTAAAAAATGGAATACCTGGGTAGATGGTGACGGTCCGATCGTGGTAGATTGTGTGACCATGTTGCACATCAGTGGTACCATGGGTAACGACTGCTAAGATAGTTGATCCCAATATGCCAAAGTCAGCTACAAGGTTCCAGGTTAGACCGAAGCGCGGATGCAAATGCACATCCAGGATCGGCGATCTTATTTTGATCGTGGGATGACTGGTCCCTGCAAAATAATGGAGTACGATTAGGGATGCAAATGATGGTTTGTGCATTCCATTTGTAATCTCCCGTACCATAGGATGGCAACCAGATGAAACAAGTCCCCTATCTTGTCACCGTGAAGATGCGGCCTAGATGGCGCACGGTGTCTTCAAACATGTAAGGGTACAAATCTGCCGCTGCCAACATGCGCCAGCCTCTGTCGTTACTGCCTCTTGCATTGATGGCAATCCTTATGTCGAACACCGCGATGAGATAGTAATCGTCGTAGCCGCGTCGCTTTGTCGGCGGGTCTGCAATTGCTATCTTCTTCAATCTCATGTAGGCATCATCATACATATTCAAGCCCAGCCAGTCTGGAAGGCCGATCCCAATGGTGGAGAAGGGGTCTACGGGAACGGCCGCACTACTGTGGATCTTGTGCAAAATGATGGTGGTATCCGGCCGGAGGTATGCAAGCCAATCTTCGTTGGCACCGATCCAGGCCTATATATAAGACGGTGGGCAGTGGAGAAATTACGGGATGGAAATGGAATAACTAAGTACTACATGATCAAAATCCATTACTGGCCTGCTCATCAGACAAAATCCGACTACCTCTCAACATCGGCAACTCTAGCGGAGTCAACGTGCAACCATGGCCAGGGAGCGATGGACTGCTCGAAGGATTGTCCCATAGAAGAACCTTCTCCTCGAGGACGCATGGAAGACCAACAAGCATGGCCTTTTCCCAAGCCATTTTAAGCACTGTCTTGAAATAGTTGGTGCAGGAAGCACCGAGTCTTGCGGCGGTGAGGACGTTGGAGCGGCGTGCGATTTCTCCCAGAGGAGCGTCGTCCAAGGTCTCCCAGCCCCGACGAGGAGGAGAACCGCCTGGCGAATCCATGGGAGCAGCGACGAACTGCCTTCTCTTTGGGAGGAGGGGAATTGGCGAGGAGGAGATAAGAGCGTAGTAACCGCAGGGCCTCGTCCCTTCCAACTGTAGAGCGTAGTAAGCTAGTAGTTTTTGGCGTGGATTAAGAAATTTTTGGTACGTTTTTGCTATTTTTTGTACACGCCAACTAGTGTCAAAAAATGTCTTACATTATGCGACGGAGGAGTACGTACTCGTAATGTAGCAGTACTAGTACTACTTTCTCAACTAGTAGTGCGAGGATACTACTAGTGCTATGTACTGTACTTCTAGTATAGTGCACCAGTTTTGAACTCTTCAATCTCAGGGCCAAGGAGCTACAGTTGGAAGTGGAGGGTACTATTGTTCTCTAGAACCATCGACGTACTATCAATGCAGGGAAAGTACACCTGCGTAGTGGCCTAGTGGGTACTCTCGGTGCTCTATTTAGCCGCTCCTCTCACGTAGCTAGCCTACTCAGCCGCTCCTCTCATGCACACACTAGCAGCCTGTTTATCAGCGACGGTTACTACGGGGGCAGAACATTTGAGTTATTTGATATAGCGAGACTAGGCTTTCCGCTTCCATTTGTGGAGGCGTAATGGATCTCGTCGAACTTTGTTAGTAGTTCCTTCTTTATGAATGAGATGAAGCAAAGCTTTTGCCTCCGTTTAAAAAAACACGTCAAGAGGAATTTCTTTTATAGTAGAGCCAATAATGGAGTGAAGTCCATGCGTGCAACGCCACAAGCTACAGAGTAGTAGTAGAGCACTTTACGTACAGAGCCATATTGCACAGTTCCCAATGCCCCGCCAGGCTTTTCCGGCTCCTCGGGCTTAATTGGGAGGCGCTAGATTAAATATGCTACTAGCTGATGAGGAAGCTACAAGCGAGGTGCGGCTAGGACGAGCACGCAAGCCACGAGATGCTGGGAAGGAAAACCCGTTCACGTGGCTAGGCTATCCAGTGCACCCAGATTGTGGTGCCACACGTCCGTTTGACTTCAAAACTCAAACTACCCGTGTAAAATATTGGCTCGCAGCAAAGTTACTATTTAAAAAAAAAGACCGCCGTGCGTTCGGCCGGGATCGAACCCACAAAACGAGGTATACACTCCCGCGACCAGTAGTAGTACTCGTTGGAGTACAACGCAACCTAGAATCGCCTTTTGTCGCTAGTAGTACATTGTTCCTTAGGCTGGCCATAGTGGGGGTAACATAAGTGGTAACATGCACTTGGGACTAGCAAACATGTTTATGTGGCACATAAATAAAGAAGAGAGAGAGTGTTATAGTAACATAGGTAGATACCGTATCATGTTAAATGATGTGCTATTTTGTGTCATGCATGGCAATAAATATGATCATCTATGATACTAGTTTATGATACTATGCACTATGGAGGTAGTATCATACACTAGTATCATACGCATGTTACTAGCATATGATACTCCCCACTATGAGTAGCCTTACAAGAAACCCCTAATAATGCAAGAAAGCACTAATAATGCCAAGAAACTAATACCACATGCATATGTCGCAGACTTAAGATAAGACTACCTTCTCAACCATTGTACATGCTCTTACCAACCAGCCCTACCAAGAAACGACTACTCTACAAAGTGCCGTTATAGGCACGTTTCAACCCATGGCCCTGTTTGGATACATTTGTTGTCAATCTAACCCTGCCATCCAAACACCACTTTGGTTAGAGTTAGTTCAGGGTTAGAATCTAACATCTGACTTAGAGTATCCAAACAGGGCCCATGTCGCCCATTAAGTCAACGCTTTCTATTCGACCAGGCGTTATGACTTGTGGGACCTACATGTCAGTCTGCACAAAAATCCCCGAGTGACCTCCTACCTCCGGCCCATCCACCTAGTCATCCTCGGCCATGGGACGCAACTACCGCCGCCGGCAGAAGGCGAGGTCAAAACCGCCGGTGGTGCGGAGCCCATCTTGCGGCAGCCCGGATGCCAGCTCCGTCCGGCGCTCGCGGCTGCTAGCTAGCCAAGATAGCTCCGTCCAGCTGCTTGTCTGTAAGGTTTGTTAGCTAGATTGGCACGGCGGCGCGGCGGCTTGTTCGTGCACGCCGCGCTAAGGCCATCCATCTGGCTTAAGTGAAGGCCAGCGCGGCGGCTTGCTCGCTCGTGAGTCACGCTCGGGCCAGCCTGCCAACCCGTGCGGAGGCCAGCACGGCGTCCAGCCCGTCCGGCGGAGCGGCGGCCAACTCGCTCATCACCGGCGCCACCGACGAACACACATCAGTACGGTTTGAAGTAATGTTCAGGAAAAATAATGATTTGAGGGGGAATAACATGATAGAAGGTCAGATGTGGGTCCCTCGTGTCAACGTCAAACAAAATGTGTTGGTTTGAGCTGCCTCATCAGCAGGGACGTGTGGGCCAACCCTGTCATAAATGGGTTTAAACAAACCTAATCGGTAGGTAGTAGTTTTTGCGTGGATTAAGAAATTTTGGGTATGTTTTTGCTATTTTTTGTACAATAGATTCTTCCTAGGGCTGGTTGAAAGTGGTAGCTTTTTGTGAAATACTCTACTTATTGTAAGTAGGAGTGAAAGTTAAGCTTTGGAACCCAATAAGCAAGGCTAGTTACATAGTGCATATGTGTACATGATTGAAAGTAAATATCAACCATGAGTGACTAATATCTTGATGGAAAACTCAAAACTATGGAATACTAGGGAAAAAATTTGCATGGTTGGAAATACTAGCAATGTTCATGTGCGTTGCAACGAATCATAATTAGAATAAGGCTTATTCACAAACTTGATACAAAACACTCTAATTTTGATATACATGTATCACTAGAGATATATTATGTTTCAATTAGAATATATTCCTTGGGCTGTTTTGGTGAGGTCAGGGAGGGATGTGGTTGGTTTTAAGATACTAATTATGGGTTTTTCTACAAACTGGTAGACAAGTGGGATGTTTGTGAGAAAAGGCAACAACTTACCTCACAGTCGTTAGATGTATATCTAATGGTCACAAACGACGGATAGTAGACACACCATCATCACCAACTTAGTCTACTGTAGGAGTACTAGCAAGATCCGTGCATTGCACGGAACATCAAGATGCATTTTTTATAAAAACACTCGTTGTGATTCACCCATGCGGGAGTAATCCCATGTGTAAAAACTAATGATATCTCGAGAAATATGAGATAAGGTGAAGAGGAGTGGGGCTTGGTGGTGATTGGTGGTCGGACTGAGCGGAAGCATGGGGATTGATGAAGCCGGTAGCGGCCACCAGGCCAGTTTGTTCCAGAGGCTTCCTTTCTTAATTGCTCAACAATGAGGTTGTTGGAGATAAGGATGAATGAGGGAAGGCCTTGTCTGCAAATGTGGAGAGGGGTGCGGGTATTTTTTAATTTAATTTCCATCAGTCAGATAAAGATCGGACGGTCTATATTGCAAGATGGCATGCGTACCATCATCGCCAACTCGATGTTTTATAAGAGAAGAAATATAAGTATGGAGATAC
Source organism: Triticum dicoccoides (assembly GCF_002162155.2). Classification (NCBI taxonomy): domain Eukaryota; kingdom Viridiplantae; phylum Streptophyta; class Magnoliopsida; order Poales; family Poaceae; genus Triticum; species Triticum dicoccoides. The sequence goes on along the minus strand of NC_041382.1, from coordinate 740,172,199 downwards.
AAACGTATTATCGATACTTATTTCCATAAACTATCATCTACATTCTATTCAACGCCTCAGCATGTGAGGCCTTAGCCCAATGACTTCTCTACTGTGTAAAACAAAGGTTTTCCCGTCGCCGATAAGGAGGGGGTGACGGCGGCGCGCTTTTTGGCTTGCTCTAGTCCTAATAGTCATACTAGGTGGTCTAAGCACGTGTAGATTTATTCTTTTTCACGTCTCATGTTCGCCGTACTGCTGCGACTGTTGATGAATAGATGGTAAGTTTGTTAGGACCTCGATTCCAAGTCACATTGATCTAGCCGGTAACACCTCATATCACTTTGCGGCCTCACGCACGGTATTCCCACGGGTGTCGCCTTACCATGGCCCGGGACCATTTGTGCCTTTTGGCTCACGTATATGATAGTGTCGCTAGCATCCATATGACAAAAAAACTCGGGCCGACATGGCTAGTCGTGAACCCAAAGCAGCACCAACCTATGGGGACAGGCATACATGAATCACATCGAGCATGTCGGTCAGCAGCGTGTGAATCCGGGCTGTAGCACTGGGCTAACAGGACTCCGGGAACCCGGGCTGTAGCAGGCTAGGCAGGACTCCGGATGTCACCGCGTGACATTTCCCCGAAGGGACAGACACAGGAACAAAGTGAAACACATGCCAGCCAGTCAAGTGTCCTGAGCAGTAGTGCTGGGCTAGCAGGACTCCGATGAACCGGGCTGTAGCGGACTACTATGGCTCATGGAAGCACTAGACTACATTTCCCCATAAGAGAGGCTACCAAGGATAAACAACTAGATTGTCGGATCCCACACATACCAAGCATTTCAATCATACACACAATATGCTCGATATGTGTAAATACAACATGGCATCACAACATAACTCTACGACTCAAGTATTTATTCATTAGGCTCCGAGGAGCGAGATATTACAAACATGGGTCTCATGACCCAACAATCATAGCATACAAATCAAAGCACATGCGGAAGCTTAACATGTCTGAGTACAGACATCTACAAATGAAAAAGGCTAAGAAGCCTGACTATCTACCAGATCCTGCCGAGGGCACAAGATCGTAGCTGAGGTATCAAGCTAAACGTCGAAGTCCACGCGAAACTACTAGCGAGACTGAAGTCTCTCTGCAAAACATAAATTAAGCAAACATGAGTACAAAAGTACTCAGCAAGCTTACATCAGAACTAGCTACATATGCATCGGTATCAACAAAGGGGGGTGGTGGAGTTTAACTGCAGCAAGCCAGCTTTGACTCGGTGGCTATCTTAAACTACGACTACAAGTAACTCTTTTGAGGTGGCGCACACGAGTCCACATATTCACCGTATCAATACGCCACTATGGATCCGCTCCCGTCTCCCTACGAGAACGCCATCCATAGCACTCACGCTTATCTTGCGCATTTTAGAGTATCCACTTTCACTTGTCTATGAACTGTTATAGGCAACCCAGAAGTCCTTTGCCGCGGAAGCGGCTATTCGAATAGTTTTATACCCTGCAGGAGTATACTTCGTCACACATGTTTCCACCACTTAGCGTCTACACACGACATGTGCTCGGCAGACTTCAAGCGAAAGCCAACGTGGGTGTAGACCACGACCTGACTAACCGCACAAGTCTCTAGTCTAGGTTTATGGCCTATTTGGGTTCCATCCGCAAGGAAATCCGGCCGGGGTGTCCTCAACGGCCCCAAACGATGTGTACAGGGTCCCGAGACGCCAAACGGGCGCCCGGCATGGTCTACTTTCAGAACACGACCATATCAGCTGGTACTGTTGCTCCAATGAGTATTTTCTACCTAATCATTCAATTAAACCATCACTTCATTTGGAGTCTAATGTCTGAATCTCATTTCTTTAAACTCTATTTTGGAGTAGTTTCTATCTAACAAAGTAACAATTCAAGAAATTTTCAAAACTATAGCAGTTGTTCTATGCACAAACCAAACCTCACAAATCACAGAGATGAGACTAATCAAACTCACAAGACACGGAGAAATCTCATTGGTTGGGCTGCGGAGGTAGCCGAGACCTACTCAGGGGAAAGAACGCAGGACATGCATCTGCTTGGGGGAGAGGACGACGAGGTAGCGCTGAGGCTCCTAGAGAAGGAGGCGCTGCTTGGGTAAGGAGCTTCTGGAACATCAAAGTTGGTCGGGCAGGGGCTCCTGGAAGCGGCGGCGCTGCTCGAGGGAGGAGCTTCTGGAAGCGACAGAGCTGGTGGGGGTGATTCCAGGGGAGAACGCATGGAGGAGGCTTGGCTGCTTGGGGTTGCTGGTGTGTGGCGAATCATGGTCAGGGCAGCGGAGGGTGCTCGGCGTCGTGGTCGGTGAGGGAGTTGGCGCTGGGGTGTGGTGGACGGTGGTCGCCGGCATGGTCTGGGATGGATCTGGCACAGGGATGTGGTGGAGGGCGCTAGGCAGCCGCGAAGGGTGGGCGGCGGTGGTGGCGGCGGCGAAGGAGGGTGGTCGAGGAGGCGGCTAGGTCTTGGAGGAGGTGGACGGGCCGGTCGATTTCGATCTGAGATGGAGTTTGGGGATTTTATCCTTTTGGACCGAAAATTTTGCTTCTCGCGCGCTCTTACGTGCCATCACTCGTATGGGCCAATATTTGTTTGGTCCGGCCCATGATAATCCCCGGCAGATACAGTGCCCTGTTTCATTTGTAACGGCACATACTCTATCCTAAGAAGTGAAGCATTGTTCCCGGCAGTGTAAGTGCCCTAGTTGCTGGACATCTGCCGGCAGTTTGTTTGCCATTAAGTACTTTTACCGGCAGTAGAACAATTCCCAGCAGATGATTTGTCTTTGCTATAATATTTCTGTCGGCAGTTAATTGCCCCCAATCAAGGGTTGTGGTGTAGTGGCACGGCCGCCAACACATACCTTATAAACACCAGAAACTAGTTGCAACTCCTGGACAGAGGACGAGAGGGGTCAGTAAGTCGAGCGGGGTCATATTTCAGGGCCCAATGTGTGGTAGTAGCTGTTTCATGGATCACAAACACAGAACTCAGTTCCTGAGAACGGTTTCAATGAGACAACCCACCATGTACTCCTACATGGCCTCTCACCGCTACCTTTACCAAATCGTGTTCACACACTTAGCTCACACACAGTAGGACATGTTCACAACTTTCCAATTCATCCCCGATGAATCAGACCTGCCACAACTCTAAGCAATAGCAGCATGACAAGCAAACATGAATGAGTAGGCACATCAGGGCTCAAACAACTCCTACTCATGCTAGTGAGTTTCATCTATTTACTGTGGCAATGACAGGTCATGCAAAGGAAAGGAGTTCAACTACCGCAGCATGTAACAGTTGAATCGTTGTTGTCCTAATGCAGTAAAAGAGAGCAAGAGCAAGAGAGTGGGATTGTATCAGAATGAACAAGGGGGTTTTGCTTGCCTGGCACTTCTGAAGATAGTATAGCTCTTCATCGGTGTCATCGAACTCATCGTCGAAACCACGTCTATCGAGAGGGGACAACTTCCGGCAATAAAGAAGGAAACACAATCAATGCAATGCAACAATATGATGCATGCTCATGACATGGCAATATGCTGTTGATTTGAGCTAATGCAGCTAGCAACGATTCAAATGGAGTTGGTTTGAACACTAGATTCAAATTTTAACTCCACATGAGGCATTCCAAATACCATTAATTCAAATTGTCATATACAGTGGCTGTAAGTTGTTCAAACATGCATGAGAATGCCATAAACAGATTCTTCATATTTTTTCTGATCATTTTTCATATATAATTTATTTCATTCTGGGCTACGGTTGATTTAATATGATTTTTAGAAGTTTTGGGCATTTTCTGAAAATAATAAATCATTTCTGATTTATTTCAAAATTCCAGAAAGTATTTACTACGTCAGCCTGACGTCAAGATTATGCCATCAAGTCAACAGGGCTGGTCCGGGTCAAATCTGACCAGTGGGGTCCACTAGTCAGTAACCAAGTGCTGCCTAGGTCACAGACACGTCGGGCCAGTCAATGGCCACGTCAGCGAGGTCAACGCCGATGCGTGGGGCCACTGTGATTAAATAAAACTAAACAGAAATTAAACTGGTGTTAGTTAAGGGCGTGGGGCCCAGTAGTCAGTGAGAGAGGGGGTTAGTTAGCCCCGTAATTAGCAGTTAACGACGTTGCCACGTCGACCCGCGGGCGTTCAGCCGCCGGCGACCATTTGCCACGGCGGACGTGCGTCGGGAAAGCGCTAGGGGCCGCGGTTTGTCGTGCAGAAAGCATCGGGGAGAAGCCCTTGCTCGGGCGCATCCAATGGGCCAGACAGGGGGTCGCGGGGCGGCCGGAATCTCGCCGGCGATGAGCTTTGGCGGCGGCGCAGCTACGGGTTTGCACGGGCGCGGCGTGGTGGAGCACAGGGAGCTCAACCAAGGGCATAGACGGCGTCTTGGGGTCACCAGGAGCACGTTTGTGCCACTAGCGCGAGCAAGCGAAGCTCGGGAGCGCGTGGCTCAACGTCCATGGCGGTGGCGGGCTTTGGTCGTCAGTGAAATAGGAGCTACGGCATGAAAACGGGACAACAGAGAGGGGGGTTCAAGGGAGAGGCTTACGGCAGTTGCAACGGTGCAGACGGCGAGCTCGGGGAAGGCCGGAGCTGAGCGGGGCGGCCAGGTCAATCTCCGGCGGCCGAGGAGGGGAAAAGCATCGGTGGCGGCATTGCAGCGCGTTCGGGGCCTCGTGGCCCGTCGAGGGGGTCGGGGACGTCGAGACAGGGCTCGCAGGCACGACGAGGGGTCGAGGGGGAAGCGGTGGCCGCGGCAGCAGCAAGCGGCGGCGACGGCAGCGTTCGGTGGCGCTGCGTGAAGATGCAGAGGAGGGGGAAGGTCCAGCGAGAGAGGGGAGAGGTGCAGAGGTCCGGGGGTGCGTGGCGACGCATGGAGGCGTCCAGGGCGTCGGGGACGCAGGCAGCCAGGCAGGAGGTGGCTCGGGCGCATGTGCGCGCATGGCGAGCACACGCTCTGCCTACTGGGCTAGGGAGGAAGACGACAGGGGAGGTGGAGGTGGGCTGGGCCGGCACAGGGCCAGGCCAGGTGGGCTGCACAGTAGGTAGGTCCAGGTAACTTTCTCTCCCTTCTCTTTCTATTTCTTTATGTTTTCTATTTTCCGCAATTGGTTTTGATTTAGCAAAAATGCCAAACCACTTTGTAAAATGCTCAAAATATTTGTGGCACTTGGGAAATTATTTCCCATAGCCCTCAAATGCTTTCAAGATTATTTGAACATTTAAAAGTATTTATAGAATTTAATTGTAAAAATTCAAATACTTATGAATTAACTCCAAAATCCATAAATGTCCTAGAAATGTGTGCATCATTTTTGGGAGAAGTTTTCACCCATTCCAAAATTGATGAACTTTTCTGAAGGCCATTTTGGGTAGATGGAAAAGATTTAATTTGACCCTAGTTGTATTTCATGTTCGCGGATTTTCATTACATAGCAAAATAGATAACTAATCTAAAAAAGAAATTGGCTGAATGCTGAGTAGTCGTCGTCGTCGCCGCCATCGTCGCCGCCATTGTCCGGCTTCTCCTCCTTGACACGGCCGTCCCTGGTGGACCCCTGACCGGCGTCGCCAACGCGGGCTGGTGGTGGCGGCGCATCGTCGTCGTCGCTGTCCTCGATGACGATGACGCCTCCTTCGTCGCGGCCCCGGCGGCGCTGCGCGAAGCGCTACAGGGCGGCGCACTGGCGCTCCCTCACCATCTTCAGGGAGTCCGCGCGCGCCCATTCCAGGGCCGCGTCGTCATCGAGCTCGACGTCGCCGCCGTGCTCCGTCTTCACCGCGGGGAGGAGGCCCAGCTCCGTCTTCACCGGAGCGAGTCCCGGCTCCGTCTTGGGCTTGACGAAGCGCGGAGGAGGAGCCGACGAGGAGGCGCGCCGGCCGCCCTCGTTGATGACGATGCCGGCGCTGCGAGTGCGTCGTCCGAGCGGCGTCTCTGCCGCGGGCTCGGCCTTGACGCCGAGCAACGCCGGAGAGCCGGAGGAGTGTGAAGAAGAGCGTGATGAGGAGGAAGAAGAGGAGGCACCGAACCTCCTAGGCAACCATTGCCCGTCGCGTCGGCGGTGAGCCATGGCCGTGAAGGCCACCCTCGCGGGGGGTACGCCAACGGTGGGTTGTTGCCGCCCTCGAGGTGCGTTAGCACGCCCTCGAGTGTGCGGTCGGGGACGCCCCACCACAGGCGGTGCCCCTCGCTGTTCTTCATGCCGCCGACGACCGCCGCTCCGTTGGTGGACGCCAGCCGCTGCTGCTGACGGCGCTCGAAGGACGCTGCCCAAGCCGCATGGTTGTCGGCGGCGTACTGGGGGAGGGAGAGTTGAGCGGCGGTGAGGGAGGCGCGCACGACGTCGACCTCCTCGGCGAAGTACCCGGGTTTGGCCACGGCGTCGGGAAACGAGGGAATGGGCACTCCCCCATTGCTGAGCTTCTAGCCCGTTGGCCCGGCGCGCATGTCCGGCGGCGCCGGGATGTTCGCCTGGAACAGGAGCCAAGACTCCTGTTCGCGGAGCGATCGGCGGACGAAGCCGTTGGCCGCGGCCTCATCGCCAGGGAACCGCTCGGCCATCGGGAGAGGGAGGGAGGGAGGGAGAGGGAGGGCTCGGCGGTGGCGCTCGGGAGAGGCAGGGCTCGGCGGCGGCGCTCGGGAGAGGTAGAGGGCGGGCTAGGGCGGGTGTGGCTGGTGTAGCCAGAGGCGAGGAAGGCCACCGGCTTATATAGCGGCGCCGCCCCGTGTGTACGCGTGCGAGGGAGGGGAGGCGTCGGCGCGCCGCCCCGTGAACGCGCTGCCCGTGAGGAATCACTGGTAAGGCTGACCGGCGGCAGCCTTGCCATTGATTCCCCGTGGGAAACCGAGGCGTTCGGGGAAGATGACGCGCGGTGTCACTGACGCGGCGGGCCCGCGGCTCTTTCGCGCCAAAACCGCTCGCCCCAGCACGCCGGGTTCGGCCTGGGTCCACCGGCGCTAAATTTGGCCCAGGCCGACGAAAATCGGGCTCCTGAGGGCGCGACTGGGCCGATTTTTCAGCGCCGGCGCGAAAAAAACGCCTGGGGAGGCTTTTCTGGGGGCACGGATGGAGATGCTCTAATGTATTACTAGTTTAAGTTTTGCAACTCAATTGTTGTTGCAATCTCGCCATCACAACAATTGGTGTGTTGCAGGATTTGGATCTGGATTCTTTTGAGTGCAGTCGTCACATGTGCTCCTCCCGAGCTCTTTGTCAAGCCCACACCTCGTCGCGCTGCTCCGACCATCGCCACCGACAACACAATGATGAGGTCGCCGGCATTGGCGCCGCCGCTGGCGCGCGCCTCCACCATGAGCGTTGGCCGTTGTTGTGCGCCCGAACTCAAGCTGCATCAGCCAATGAGGGGAAGCACCAGTGTCCGCGTCCACGAAGTTGCGTCCACCATGACCCCGCCATCCCTAGGGAGCACCGGCATTTGTTTCGGTCGACGTGGTCGCTGCTTGCTGCTCGATGTCCATTACAACAAGTTTCTTCAACAAGGTCTTTGTTGCAAAAAAAACATTAACAAGATCTTTGTTGTCAAAAGGAATAAATTCCAGCAAGACCTGTGTTGCAAAAAAATATAAATTGCAACAAGATTTTTGTTGCAAAAAAAATTGTAACAAGACATCTGTTGCAAAAATAATCTGCAACTTGACCTAGGTTGTAAAAAAATGTAACATAACATGTGTTGCAGAAATTTTCTGCAACTCGACATGTGTTGCAATGATAGAAGATAATCCTCGCCGCTTAATCCATCAGATTGGATGGCTCGCGAGGCGACGGATCTTTTATTTCTTTGGGATCAGAGAAATATGGAGAACTTAAATTAAGTGGGTTTTTTTATGAACTTAAAACTTCAAACAAGTTATATTTAATACAAACTTGTTTGAATTTAAAACCTAACAAAATCAAACCCAAATGGACTCAAAACGTCCGAAGTGAATTTAGGCAGTGAAATTGAATTATGGGCAGATTTGGAAACAGAAGAAGACCACAACCTGCCCAGCGATTCAAAATGCATTCCCAAGGAGTATAACATAGGTGTGGGGTATAATACATTCTCTCCCTCATTTCGGTTTGTTGAGCCTATCTCATTATCTTTTTCGTTTATAAGTCTTACTTTTATTTCTTCCCCTCATCTTCTTAGATGCATTAAATTCCTGCATGCAAGGATTAAAAGAAAACTGATCATGCTACATTCCTACTCATTTAGTGCTCATGACATGCACTCACTGCAGTTAATGAAGATTAAAGCATGATATGTATTTCTTCTACAACTCGGCATGCGCGAATGATGTCATGCCACGCTGATGAGTGTTTTGATGGACACATCAATTTTCCTCGTTGCAATGCACGGGTATATGTGCAATATAAGTGTATCTTATCACCGGCAATTCAGAATGCGAAAGTACTTCACAGACGATACAACGCTGAACGACACTCGGACAATGGCTAATCCAGCCGTTAGCTGCTATTTCAGCCTTGCCTGTAGATGGCGTGATACGCATGTCATGCATGTATCGTCTGATAAATGTCGTCCATACAACAGTGCTCTTCAGAATGCATTTCCATGGAGTATAACATAAGTGTGGGTTATAATACATAATCTCCTTCATTCCGGTTTGTTGAGCCTACCTCATTATCTTTTTTGTTTGTAAGTTCTATTTTTTATTTATTTCCCTCATTTTGTTTAGATTATGAGATGCATTAAATTCTTACATACAAGGATTAAAAAAAAGGGCGATGCTAGGCGCCGGCGCTAATTTTGGGCCGGTCCAGCCACGGTCGTTCGATCTGACCTCGATCGATCGTCCGATCTGGCTCTTTCCTGCCTCCTTGACTCATCTTCTACCTCCCACCAATCTCAGAAAAAACAACACCTCTGCACCCACACGCCGTTGCCTCCCCGTGTGCATCTCCGCGAGGGAAAAACGGCCGCCGGCCGCTCGCACTCCGACACCCCGCAGCCCTGCGCTGCTCGCCGAAGAAACTTCCCAGCTCATCGATTTCGGTTGCAGCTCCGCCCGACCAGTTGCAACTCCGGCGAGATCGGTTGCAACTCTCGTCGTTGATGCTCCATTAATGCAACACCAGATGCACCGCCGCCGCTCGCCGTCGACGCTCGCTGCACGGGATTGCGGACGGCCACCGGTAAAACAATATTTTGAATGGATGTAGCAAAATCCTTCGCCGGTGGTAGCAAAATCGGACAACTGTTGCAGCAAAAAGGTCGACGCCGTCGCGGGGTTGCAGCTCCGCCATGATGGATGTAGCAAAATCCTTCGCCAGTGGTAGCAAAATCCGACGACTATTGTAGCAAAAAAATGCCGCCGTCGCAGGGGTCGTGCTCCGCCGTGTTGGGATGTAGCAAAAAAACGTCACCTGTAGTAGCAAAAAACAATGAAGTTGCAGCAAAAAAAGCCGCCGCCATGGCCGTTGTCGTTGTAGCTCTGGAAAAACATAGTTCCAGCAAAAACAGATCACCGTCGCAACATGTGGTCGTTTGTTGAAGCTCCCCGCAGGCTCGTTGCAGCAGCGTTGACGGGGCGCAGCAAAAAAGGAAAGGAAACGGTGATTGCTGCGGGTTTCCTTCGCCGGTTGTCATCATCCTCGAGCAAGTCCCTGCGAAGGAGGGGGGGTCCTGTGAAGGAGGAGGGAATCCATGGCGTTGTGCAGTCAGTTTTAGGGGAGAGGCGAATGAGTGGTGGAGGTCGCCACGAAAGGGATAAGGCATGACGCACGGGCGGTGCGTGGGTCCAGCCATACGTGCCCACAACACATGCGTAGCGGTTGGATCGCAAATAGATCAGACGCACCACGCGCGTCCGGCGCAAAATTAGGCCGGCGCGCCGGATGCAAACGTTTACCTAAAAAAAATTGACCATGCAACATTACTACTCATTCAGGTTGTCATGACATGCAGCCACCGCAGTTAGTGGCAATTAAAGCATGATATTCATTTCTTTTATACCTCGGCATGCATCGCCCTGCCTTCGAGGATGTTGTTCGCGTTGATGGGCGTTTTGATGCCACATAAAAAAAATCCACATTGCAATGCATGGGCATATGTGATAGTAAACTCATATAGTATTAATTATAAGGTTTGACCTGCAAACTGATGTCGCTCCATCACTGATTAATTGTACTACGAGAGTGGATTGGTCGTGCAAAAGGATCGGCGCCAACGGAGTGACGTATTGCTTAAACGTGAAGACTGCTGACATGACATTCCTACTCCTACAGCCTTGATGCAGAGCTAGAGCAGCTTTGACAGATGTTTCCGAAGTCTCTGTAACTGAACATGAGTGAAGTGCATCCTAGGTCCTTGAACTATTTTGGTGGTGTCACGTAGGTCCTCAAAATATGAAAAGTGTCATCTAGATCCTAAAAAATTGTTGAAGTGTAATAAGTGTGTATATATGTGACACCTCTGAAATAGTTAAGGACCTATGTGACACCTTTGAAATAGTTTGAGAACCAATATAACACACATATTGCACTTTGAGGACCTAAATGACAATTTTCATAGTTCGATGACGTACGTGACACCTTTGAAATAGTTTGAGGACCTATGATGCACTTCACTCACTGAACATCCATACTGAACAGATGAACATAGCCTGTATATTTTTGTCTTGCTTTAGCAGTTCCAGGGTGGGAGACTGACGTCTCAGCAGCAGCTGCCCGCATCGACAGCAGCAGCACCGCCGACGCCAAGAGAGACTACACCTGCTGCTTCGTTCCAACCTGTAAGCTAGCCATTCGAGTCAAAGCTTAAAAGGCTGGAAATTCGAGATGAAAATTCCATCCAAGCCTAGCTCACAGCTCTACCCAGAATCCAGCGCGATTTCGCTGTCGATACGAGCGATGCCATGTGGATGTAATGTGCGCACCAATGCAAGAGGAAGGGCAATGAAGAGTGGACTGACTGACTCCCAGCAAATGGTCGAATCTGGTGAAGCATCAAAATGTAACAACCCGACTGTACATGTCTCGGGCTATTCTCATTTCTTACTGGAACTGGCATCACAAGGTGCCAATAAACCAAACGGGTTCCAAATTAACATGCACTCAGAGAAAAAGATCAACAAATGACTGGTGAACAAACGAAGCGTCTAAAACGATCCGCAAACAACACTGTGACACTACCGCTGTTCGTCAGCATACACTGGACACAAAGAACTCACACACATATTCAATACCTGCTGATCAACACAAAATCATCGTCATCCAGAACCCGGGCCTCCTTCTGTCCCACAAAGTTCTCCCGTCCAATGGCTTCGACAATCCGGACAAACTCAACCCTCTTCTCAAGAGGGAGGGGAGTGTATGGCAACCTGAAAACAGGCCTCACTACACCGAGCTGAGCCAGGGCGGTGTTGAGACCGATCGGGTTAGGCTCGCAGAACAGCCATTTCATCAGAGGCAGAAGCTTCTCATTTAGCGCCGCATTCTCCCCTTCAAACATGAGGCTGTGCATGAGACCGGGAACAAGATTGCTCGCCACAGAAATGACTCCAGTAGCGCCGTACTTCCACCTTGAGTCATGGCATTCGTCATCATTACCGCTCCATATTGTTATGCCTTTGTCAGTGTAGCACTTAACCCGCTCATGCCCAACGCATTCTTTAACTCCTGCCATGTTTGAGTAACATGAAAGCGCCTCAATGACTGGAGGAGGTATGTCTTGACTGGTCCTGGATGGCACATTGTAAATGATTGTTGGGCCCATTGGGAGGACTTCCTTGAAATGAGAGATCAAGCCTTCAGTTGAGGTCTTCCCGTAGTAAGGATTGACATGGAGAGCTGCATGCATGCCAACAGCAAATCCCTGCTCTGTAGCGTGAACAGCTTCTCTGGTTGAGTTACTTCCCGTGTTACCTATCACTTTAATGTTGGATCCAAAGCAGTTAACAGTATGCCCGATGAGCATGATGTGCTCATCCCAGCTCATAAGGTGACCTTCTCCTGTTGTTCCTCCAACTATTACACCTTCCGCACCACCATTTATTTGTGTGTTTATCAGAGAATCGTATGCTTCAAGATCAAATCTTCCATCTGGCAAATAGGGGGTTTTGACCGCTGTGATTAGTCTGAGGCTTTTGATTCCATCTGTTGATGTCCTGCACATCGGACAGAGAAGATCAGACATGAGCAGCACACGTGTATCAAAGCCATTAAATACTTGTGTGCAAACATTATGGTCCATGTTAGTCATGTGACTACTAAGAAATAGAATCGCTCGGTTACTTATTCACCAGGATTGTACCAGTAGCAGAATGAACCAATCATATAAGTATATAACAGATTACAAATTTTTTCCCGCACAGACTCTTTAGTTTAAAATTCTCCCAACTACAACAATTGATTACCTATCGAGACAAGGGATAATTCACCAAAACTAGGTTACTTTTACAGAACAGACTTGATAAAGGAAGATAATAAGAACATTCTACGTTTCTCTATTAGCTAAACAGTTATTCCTGGTCATGACCTGGACTTGTTGTAATTCACTAGAGTGGTACATTACGGAAAATGAGAACTATACAAATGGGCCCTGGTGTTAAAACTACACAATATGCTGACATCTTTTCCCCGTATCCTTCCCTCCCTTGTCTCTGATAAAACAAAATTTATTTCATTTTTGTCCTTTGTGGTACCTATAGGGAGTTGTCGTATTCTTCCCATGCACCAGCCAGTGGTAGGGAGCAAACATGATCATCATATGTTGTGCTAGTAAAGCATTTGGCCCTAAAGACTGTATCCATGCTGCCATTGTACTACTATGACATCTAAAAATAGGTCAAATGGACTTAATCTACATCAGTCTAAGTAGGAATACCTTTTTACTTTGACCGAAATGAATAGCAATAGTAAAAGGTAAAGCCAGTTAGCATTAAAAGCAAAAGTTCTCAAGACATCCTAAATTTTAAAATGAGGCAGTGGAGAAATAGAAGGTGTGAAATACCAATTTAACCGAGTCATGCAATCCCCGGTACAAAACAGAGTTCATTGTTGTTAGCTTACAGTATACAAGAAAATTAACAGCTTGTTCAATGTTATCAACCCAAAAGTACTAGCAAATCTATGATAAAATGAATAGAACAAGAAACTAATGCTTTCATATTTTAGAAAACAAGTCACCGATTTTTCACTTCAGTACTTCGCATCGGAAGATAATCATCTAGAGTGACGGCTGCAACTGCAAACTTTCCTTTACTAACCCTGTACAAGCACTTTTTGGTATTAGTGTGTTGCTTTCGGAAGTAAAACAGAATATAGGCAGAGTAAATGAGGTAAAACTAATGCGCGAAAAAAGAGAGCTAAAACCCATGCCTAGTCTCGATGATTGAAGGAAAAGCACACATATCAAAATAATCACAATCCTGAATAATTGAGATGGGAACTACATATAGTAGGATGTAAACATACTGTAAATACAGCCTCTTTCCATCTCAAAATAATACAGCCTCTTGAGTAAAACAAGTGCAGACTGCCAAGATAAATGGAACCTTCTTGTGTTTACCTACCAAGATGCATGTGGCTCAGGAAACAAGTTGGCATTGGGTACAGCTACTTGTTTCTTATTCTTAAGAGTAAGAGGCTTCAAAGCTTCCATTGACAGAAATCAAGATTCACAGAATCTGACTAAAGGCAGCTTCCACTGGCACCACAGCATGTGTAGTCCTACTACTTGCTAAGTTGCTAGACTAAAATATGCTCTTGAAAAAAACAAGTGCAGACTACCAAGACCATGATGCATGTGGCTCAGGAAACAAGTTAGCATTGCCTACTACTACTAGTTTCTTCTTTTTTCGAGCAAGAGGCCTCAAAGCTTCAGGTTTCCATTAACAGAAATCAAGGCATCACAAAGTCTGAATAATGACAGCTCAAATACAGACTGAACCAACCACCACAGCATTGCCTAGTCACTCGTACTTGCTAAATTGCTAGTCCAAAATACGCTTCCTTAATTTAGAAAAAGAGAAGCAACCTTCACACTGAAATAATTGTACAGCCAAACAGCCCCCCACACGTTTGCTGCCAACTAATCCAAGATAAGAGCAAAGACGGGTCGTCGTTATCCTTTATTTCAGGCTCCCAAATAAATACAGTAACTATTCTGAGTCTAGAAATAGAAGTATCATCAATTCTCTATTTCACCCAATCTCAATGACTACCATCAAGTGACCCAACAAATCCTGGAACCCAAAACCGAAATTCACACAGAAATACTCTCAAGCTGTTTCGATTTTAGTAGCCCACAGACAGGGGCCGGTCTTGATGGTGTGCCGGCACGCCCAGAAATGGTGAAGGGCAGCGGGATTTAACTAATCGCCGGAAGGAAACAACCTCGTACCTCGAGGCCGAGTGGCCGGAGGCTGGGACGGGGTGGAGACGGCCGGAGCACGATGTCCCGGCGGGAAAGAACGGGAACGGCGACGGCGGCGACGCGCGCGAGAGGCGGGAGGTGGGGTGGGGGTGGGGGCGCGGGGGCTGGAGGTACGGCATGGCGGCAGCTGAAGAACGGCGATGGCGGCGACCACGAAAGGGGGCGGCTCCTATCTTCCGAAAGAGGGATTTAGGGCTTTGGTTTTTTTTTTAGGGGTATTTAGGGCTTTGGTTTGGTGGGATACCTGGGCAAAATGTGCCTGGACTATGGACATGTTTTAGGCCCATATGGCCCGTTTTCTTTTCAGACTTCATCATTCAAATGGCCTAGTCAAACAAGTGCAGACTGTGAAGACTAATGGGTTCAGGGGACTTCATAGCTTTAATCTAGCTATATGTTAGCAAAGGAATGTTGTTGGCGACTACTCCAATATCCGAAATCTCTTTGTGCACGAGTATTAAGTGCTAAATATACTATCCTAATGGGGACATTCTAAAGGTTGGACCGAAGAAAGGATCGTTGTTCACATGGCAAAGTATCGTGGCCGGTATTCAGACATTCAAATGAGGTTGCATATGGCGAGTGGTTCGGTCTTGCAAATAAATATTTGGGTATTTGGGAAGACCCCTGGACCCCCTTTAGTGAATCCAGGAGAACTATCACCCCAAGAGGGGGAACGATGCTAACCAAAGTGAAGGAAATCATAGATCCTCATACGGGACAATGGGATGTTGTTCTCATACGATCCGTGTTTTCGCACGTGGATACAAACCGAATCTTACAAATTCATCTATGGATTGAGGCTATAGATGACTTTGTAGCTTGGCATCATACCAGATCAGAAACCTACTCGGTTCGGTCACCTTACCATGTCGAGTTTCACCATCAGTTTGGGCATCAGATGAGTACGGCGGACGAACAAGCCAGTGTACACATAAACCCCACATGAAAGGACTTCTAGGAACTTCAATTACCATGCAAGATTAAACCCTTCGGGTGGAAGGTCCTTAAAGGTGTGATGTCGTGCTTAGGTGTACTGGTCGGACGGCACGTCCCAGTCTTACCCTAGTGCCCAAGGTGTGGAATTGGGCATGAAGACACCCAGCATACCCTATTGAGTCGTAGACATGCAGAGAATGTTTGGAAAGAAATTGGACTCAATGATAGTATACAACAGGCGGTGGCTCAGGATCGTTCTGGTTCTGTTACATTGGGAATCTTATTGAAAAACGGGGCGAGAGTAGGCGGTCTACCTATAGCTGAATTAATCTTGATTGCTATGTGGTACATTTGGGGCAAGTTTCTAAAGGAGAAAATATACAATCACCAGACCGTACAACTGTTTTAGTTCGGGTTTTGGCAACTAATTTTGTTCGAGCGGCAACACCGAATCACGCTGACCATAAGGAAATTCATACTTGGAAGAAACCGATGGAGGGGATTGTGAAGATCAATGTTGATGCGTCTTTTCATGTTGAGACACTTTCGGGTTCTAGCGGAGCGGGGGCGCGAGACTACAAAGGAAACTTCATAGTTGTTGTGACCTGGGTCTCGCCACATGTTAGTAACGCAGAATCTGCTGAAATGAGTGCAATCCGGAACGGTCTGTTCTTGGCAGGAAATATTGGATGCAATAAGGTGATCATTGAATCTGACAGTATGCTGGCTGTGGAAGCAATTATGCATTCAGATGATTATTTGGGGCCTGGTGCGGCGGTACTACCGGAATGTATCCTTCTTGCTGCAGATTTCGAAAATATTAGCTACTATTATTGCCGCAGAGAAGCCAATCAGGTTGCTGACTTTTTAGCTAAACATTCTTTTAGTTCTAGCTTATCTGATTTTTGGGATTGTAATATCCCAGACTTTATCCTTTCCCAAATTGTAAACGATATGTCTATCATATGAGGAATGAAGTCATTTTATGTTTTAAAAAAGATGCACATAGGGCCATATGGATGATGAAGTTTGAAAAAAAATTGGAAGCATCAATTGACTGGTGAAGGGGAAGAACATCAAAGATGGGTGGGAGGGGAGCAACGTCGAGGCAAAAGACGGAGGCGACGCAAAAAGTGGTAGCGAGACGCAAAGAGGACATGCTAGGAACGAGCCGCAGCCCGCTGGCTGCGGTGTCGTAGGAGGAAGCAAGCCAGAGGGTTAACATGTATGGGCGGGAGGCCTTTTATCGTTGACCGCTGCTTAAATTAGGCAGCTTCCTTGTCGAAGACAGGGATTTTGCGATGAGTGGCACTGTGGCAGTGAGGCACGCCATGACAAACAAAGGAGAAGAAGGAAGGCGAGCGGTGAGAGGGAGAATGGCTGTGGGCACTCATTTTTTGATTCTTGGGGTAGAAGAAAAAGTGGACAAAGAAGGGGGGGGGGGTTCTAATCCAGCGACCGCGAGTCGATCAGCTGAATCTACTAAACAATTTAGTCATTTGGCGTATATGCGCTTCAAAAAAAGGAGGCTTAACTCATGATAGAAGGATGGGGAAGCAAAGCGCGTGTCAGCTTCTAGTGCAAGATTGATGCTTGGTGGTTGGTGTTGGCAATAATTTGATGTTATTAGTATCTGGGGCTGTGGAAACTTGGCACAAAACGTGTGAGTGGAAAATGGAGACTAGTGGATGTATATATATAGGACTGTCTTCAGTTCATCATTACACCTAGTTCATGTTGTGGCTATGAGTTTGAGTATTGAGACATTGGAGGAATCAAACGATTGAAAAACCAGTATGCACTTAGTTTGCCACAACTTCTACGAATCGAAATTCCAGAAAAGTGTTTACCCAAGGGAAAACACCGCCAGAGTTTACCAATGCAACAATAGCATGTACACAGTTTTTTCAAAATGCATCCTCACACTAGCTCTCATGCGTAAATGGAGCAGCCTACCTCTGTTTCTGTACTGTGCCCCACCGTGTGCAGCTTCTCTTCTTGAACCCGCGGAAGCTGAACATTCCATTGGCGTGATCAAACCCACGCCATGGGCCACTGTTGCAGTTCCCTCGGAGGACTACGCCGTCACCTGCATCACATACGGTGACAGGGCCTGTTAAAGTATTTGTCAAATATTAGGTGTGCGAGTTATGCTACAATTGGACTTGTAATTAGCTATGGGTTAGGTGTTTGAGTCGGACACGTGCAACCCATGTCTATATTATATAAAGACACCGCAGGATAGCCAAAAGACTAGACACAAGTTTTTGGATAAAAATATCAAGAGAGGGACAGTCCGGGCGCAGGGGTGGCTTCTAAATTTATCAGTCTAAGTAAAACTTCAGGTGGTAGCAGGGAACAACATTAGTAACACTGTTAAAACATGAAATTATGCAAGCAGTAGCCTGCGAAAAATACTGTTCTTCAAATTTGAGTCACCCAACATGTCTATAAAGAATATATAAATTAGAAAATTCTATAACATAAATGCATAGTATGTGATCAGATGGTACTGTGGCTCTCTGAGCTACCTTCTAAAATGTCAATGCTAGAAGGACTTGTATGTTTATGCTACAAATGCATACCGGGGTCAGCTCCGGATAATCATATATGGACCCATCGAAACTGGTTTTGAAAGGTCCACAGTTTTAATCTCTTGGAATCATGAGAAAATTATGGTTTAGACTCAAAGTGCAGGCAGAACAACAAAAGCGGACTGAACGGTAAAATCATGGTGCAAGAAAATAGCACCCTAGATCAAGTTCCAGATTAATTAGTTTAGCAGAGCTGTACACCATTAACGCCGAGGCAAAGCCAAACTGCTCATGGCAGATATTTCTGAAAGCCAAACTTCTGCTAAGCGGCCTCACACCCTCACCATCGAGCACATAACATAACTTAAAATTCAGAGACAAGTGTGCTCTCACTAGGCATCTCGCATCAGACAATCAACACGCAAAATCTACAAGCCTCTGAACACTCTTGAAGGGAGTTACCTTAAGATTGTGGAACCCGTCGCCTGCCCAAGTGGAGATCTTGCTTGGCGTGTAGCTCTCTTCCAGCTTGAAATCCACCATAGAGCACAACAAGCTAAATGCCCCCAGAAGCAAACCATGGGCCCTGAGTAATTGTTTTTACAATATACCCCTGTTGTTTTCACAAATTTCAATTGTCTTTTGCAACATCATAGAATTGTGCCTAAATTCATAAAGTGCTAAAAAAACAGCACTAACTCATCCCTAGAGCTTGATTTCCTAACAGTTATTCGAGGAATCAGTTTCCTAAAGTAACTATCACAACTGAATAACTCAATATCTAAACTTACATCTAAAAGTATCCCACGTGCATCCACTAATTCGTGCACAAGCCCATTCAAGCAAAGTGTAAATAATCTCACATCAGGTGGATAGACAGAACAAATGTCACCTCATATCAGAATACATATGCAGTTGTGCTCACGAAGCAGTCACAGATGTAGTTCTCCCAATCCAGTACTGTAAGCCCCCGATCCAAATCATCCTTGCCTTGTCAACAGGAGCGGGCAATGACCGCTGCGGAGCAGGCACATGCTCGTTGGAAGCAGCTCATGGAGGAAGAGCGACAGAGACCCTCACTCGCATTCGTGGTGCAGCAGAGGAGAGCGGCAGGCGGCGCTGTCAAAGTAATGATGCCAAGCTGTGAATCATCACACTAACAACCCAGCCTACCCTAACTAATTGCACGGTACAGAGCGTATTGCTTGCTCCAACCAGTTATCGTAGTACAGCTCTGTAAGACATAACCGAAGAGGATCCGGCTCATAGTTGCCATGTTTCCAATACGGTGGGAACGAGGAACGGGAACGGGGGACGAGAGTCGAGGGCTAGAAAAAATAGGGTACAGTGGGGGTATACATCTCTAGAACGATTTTTTTTAAAGCGGAAACACGATCCAATCAATTCCGGTACGATGAATCCGGTACGGTACCATGGAACGAGGAACGTGAATCTTTACGGATGCGGGGAGCAACTGGCTGGGCTGGGAGCAACTGGCTACATCGTCGATTCATGAAGACTAAAATACATCATCTCCTTCCCAATGGAAAATTAATTAGCAGCCTTGAAGTAATTAGGGAGCAGAACGAGGAGTTATTTAGGGGAGTGGAAAAGAACGGGGTAGAGAGTAAAACGAGGAGTTCGTGATTGATATGGCTGACCTTTTGCTTACTCGATCGATTCAAGAATCAAGATTGTCGAGTCGCCGAACCTGAATCGACGATCCGGCTGCGGAAACGCCGAATCCGCATCGAATCTTACCGAATCGACCCTCGTTCCCGAATCTGATTCCGGATCGATGAATCCGGATCGAGGGACAGCCCACCGTTCCCTGTTTCCGGATACTATGATCCGGTTTGCCTGCTCCCTCCCCATGCTCCCATCCGTGCTTCCACTTCATCCTACGGCTGTCTTTTTTCCTTTTTTTTAATCTAATCATCTCCCCCCTGATTTTAAGAGGTGGGGCCGGGCGTTATTTTATTTCAATCAAGTCAAGCCACGTATGCGAGAGCACGGATGGGCACACGGAGAGGGAGCAGTCAAGTCTCGTCCAACCGAAGAAAGAAGAATCAGCCCTGTATTAATTTACTTTTCAAATCTTACCGAAGAAGGAAGAACCGACTATTTAATCGTGTGTTGAGAATTCAGAACTGCAGACCACTTCTCGACAGATGGAAGCGAGGCTCGGCGATGTGGGAGGAGGGGAGCGAGGCTCGGCGATGTGGGCGACGCCCGCTGGCTCGACTTCGTCGAACGGAGGCGCCGCCGAGGGAGGGAGCGCTGGGCGCGGCGGGCGAGACAGCGCGTTTTGGTGGGCGGTAAGTTGTTGTTTCCCTAGTTTCCCTAGTCTCACTTTTATATCTTTTCCTAATAATAAAGTACGGATTGACTTTGTCAGGTTCATCATCACAGTACACTTTCTTTCTATGAATTTACACTTTCAATTTTTTTGCCTATATTACTATTTCTACATTCGGGGTGATACTATTCATGTGTCATAATACGCCTCCCGATACGCTATCTGTCATCGTTCCACCTAGATTTGTCTCTCCCCATCCCTCTCAGATCGATCAGGTCTCTCCCCGTCCCTGGGAATTGAGTCCCTCACGAGGTGGTCTCTCGCCTACCTTCGCTAGCCTCTTCCTTAAATACGTCGCCCGAGACAACAGACGGAGCCACCGGATTACCGCTCATCCTGATCCTACTCCACCGACCATTGCCTCAACTTTAATCCTGTGAGTGGCTTCTAATATCTCCCCTTTGCTTTGTGAATGCAAACCGCAACAGAGAGCCGGCGGCTGCCGGCCCAATGGCTAATCAGCTCAGATTTTGATCTGATTGGAATATGCCATGAACGAGCTTGCCTGTGACGATGTCGGGCGGCGGCAGGCCAACAGCAACATGCGAGTCTCTGATTCGGTCAAAACAGGTCAAAGCACTGGATGGTGTCAGGCAAGAACTAAAAGTATAGCGTTGCATGCTTTGCCTCTCCTTGCCTAACGAGGTATGTTTAGCTCTTGCAATGTCTTTCTGACGATACAGTGATCAAGCTTTCAAGCAACCCTTCAGTTCATGCCTTTGTTTTTTCGGACCTTATTATATGGGGCGTGCAGCGTGCTACGCGTCCGCCGAAAGATCGACCGGGTTGCGAGACGTTAGATCTAACGCCATCGAGCGGTTCACTGACACCCTTCACCATTGCAACAAAGCTAATGTTGCGGAAACTTTTACAATATAAGTTGTGTTGTAGAAATCTTTGCAACAGATGTTATGTTTCAAAAAAATCACAAGATGATATTGCAAAAAAGTTTATGATATTTTTCTCAACAAAGATCATGTTGTAGAATTATTTTGCAATAAAATTTATGTTGCAGGAACTATTGCTGGTGGCACCGGCGGTTGAGCTCGAGGAGGCGGCAGCCATGGACACCGGCGCTACTCAGGATGGCGGCGACATGGCGGGCAATGACGGATGCGGCTTGCACGGCGTCTTTTCTCATGGGGACGGCCAGTGCAGTCTGGTGATTTCGAGCGTCCGCGCAGCCGGCACACCAACACCTGGGTTGCTGGCTTCCAGGTTCTAGCACAGCGCTCGCTGCAACAGCTTGCGGCGGAGCTAATGAGGTACTTGTGATTTTTTTCAGGGAAGAAGATGACTACTTAGAGGTTGTGTAGATGCCATTTTCTATGGATAAGGATGGGCAAGATAGTGATGGGTAGACCCCATACGTGAGACGCGTCGAGCATTGAAACAGGTGGATGCCCGTGACAGATTGGTCGGGTGAATAGAATCGTTTCCTTATTATATACAATCCAGTACACTATTTTTATTAAATGGTTCGTCAGTAAGATTTGCTGTGACTTTGTGGTGTCCATTCAGTATAAAACTGATGTGTTCAGGTTAATTTTATTATCTGGTTTTGTAAATTTTATATCTCAGATATGCTTTAAAGTTTTAAACTGTCAACATGTAGCACTACTCTTCCTTGGCTGCAATACTATAATTCTTTTGTTTTCACAAAATTATTGTTCATTTGTTCAGTTGCTTTCAGGGAAGTAGGGTCATCTATTCCAACTAGCAGGTAAGTTTTTAGGCAATGACAGTGACATCGAAATTTGGCTCCATGGCCCATGTGTAAGCAAGGGCGGTGATGTCTTTTACTACACAAGGGGTTCAGAGAAGGTATGCTTATTTTTGTCGAGAAAAAACTATGAAGAAATATCACTCCTTTAGTTTGATATATCAACCATTTTAGTTCACTTTGACCTCTCGAATACAGATTCTTGAAGTTTGTCTTGTGAAGTTGTGATTGACCGGAACCTGGGAAAGCTAAGGATTTTTTCAGTGGTAGTGAACATATTTTTATGTCTATTGGCAATGACAAACATGATGAACATCTTTCTGAGGTACCAAACATGACGAACATTGTTCTAAAGTATGGTTTTGATTAATTATTTATTCTTTGGGCATTCTTCTTTTTCTCTTTAACAGAAGGTGGCTTACGTACATCTGTTTTTTGGAAGGTGCTTCCGACAATAGGAAATTGACGGTGAAAAGACAAGAGCAACATCTTGGAGAGGAAGCTTCGACGCTGAGGGAAGGGACACGTTGTGAGGAAGCATGGTTTGGTGAGGTCGACCTCTCCACTCTCCAACGCTAGCAGCATCGTAGTCCTTGCGCTCTGCCTATGCCACCATGCCCACTCTTGCTGTGCACAACATCACAGGTATACAAATGTCGCCGCGACCATCGTGTTGACAACTCCTTCACAGGCTATTTTTTTCCGTTGCAACGCACGGGCACATGTGCTATGTTTATTAAAAATAAATATAAAAATAATGCACAATGGCACATAAAGCAGGTTATGCCCATTTTTCCGCCCGGTGCAACGCTTGGGCATTTGTACTAGCTCTTATAAAATGCAACGCTGAAAAAAAACTGCAGCTGTTCCTTTTTATTTTTCTCTTTTCTCTTTTTCTATTTTGTGTTCTTTTTCTTTTCTTAATTGCACAAACTTTTTTTTAATTTATCAATTTTTTTCATATTTGTGAACTTTTTCTTAACAACCGAAGAACTTTTTTCAAATTTTGTGAATATTTGCATATTTGATGAACATTTTGTCAAATTTGATGAATTTTTTTCAAAATCGATGAAGTTTTCTAATTTTATAATTTTTAAAAACTTTATGAACTTTGTACAAAATTTATGAACTTTTTCAAATTTGTGAACTTTTATCAAAATCGATGAACTTTTTATCAAAATTGATAAAATTTTTTCCAATTTTATGAACTGCTTCCAAATTGACATTTTTTAAAAAATCATGATTTTTTCCGAATTTGTGAACTGTTCATATTCATGATCTTTTCTCGTATGTATGATCGCTCCGTCATGCACGTTCGATCACGGAAGGAATATAGCATTGGTTTGGGCCAACCCAGACAAGCAGTTATGCCTTATATTGCACATCGCTAAATCAATGAGTTAAGCATTAAATAAATCTTCATCTGACTAAAAAGATAAACACTACTTTCCAATGGTTAATGAGCTAAGTGCAAATAGCCATGGCACGTACGTGCTACCTATATGATCACTAAATGATACATGTGAACGAGTCAATATTATGCTACACATATGTTAGCATAGACAAAGTTCAAGGCTCTCCGAGTACGCTGACGCCAACGACAACAAGGAGGATTTCTTATTTTTATATTTTGTAGTCTTCTTTTATTTCTATATTTTGCTGCTCGTGTGTTGTAATGCTACGTAATAGTTATGTTGAAATTTTTATGTAAATGTAAAAGTTTTGAAATGAAGTACCTATAATGTTTGACCCCTTTTTATTTTATGCATTTACCCACTCAAATTTATTCATTCTGTATCAGTGACGTGGACGCGTATTTCCCGATCCATTTTCCCGCCATCACGCCCAAAGGATTGAAAGTGATCCATCTTTGTGCAGGAGTCGAGGATTCTCTCCATCATTAATTACGTTTTGGATGGGTCGACACCTAAGGTGATTACTATGTCCCCGCAGGTGTTCCTAATTTGTAAAAAAAGTTTACTATTTTTTTAAACATGTTCATGGATTTAAATTACAAAAATCAAGATTTTAAAAAGAAAAATATTCCGAGCCAGATGTGGTGGCACGTCAGCAGTGTGCGGCAAAGGCCATGTGCAGGGTGCGAGCAGCAGTGCGAGGCCATGGTTGGGCTCATGCGCCATGTTGTGAATATTGGTTGCCACGTCATAACTTGTAGTGGGTCCTACTTGCCACTTTTCGTGCCAATTGGCGGTTTAGTGTTTTCGGCAAATGGATTACTCAAAGTGGTGTTTTTTTCAAACTGTTAGGAAAATGGTGGTTTTTGTAAGCAATTGTGGTGGTTTTTGGCAATTTACTCCTTGTCTTGACCATGTGTTGGCTGCACTTAGGGCATGTACAATGGTTGATAAGATAGTCTTATCTTAAGTCTTGCATTTGATTTAGAGATGACAAATTTTTTTGTCTACAATGGGTCATCTCTTAGCCTTATCTTCAATAACTAGTAATTCCTAAAAATGTGGTGAGACATATTGTGCTAAGAGATCACCTCTTGTCTTCTCTTAAATAAGAGAAGACAAGCCTTTTTTTATGTGTTCTCTCTCCTCCACCTCATCATCTATCCTATGTGGCACTCCTAAGATAGCACCATTGTACATGCCCTTAGTGACCTTTGATGTGACATTAGGCTGTTATTCATCTAAACTCCTGGGCAAAAAACGATGCACGTAATCAAACGCATCCTAAGGGCATCTCCAATAGATTGGATGTTAGTCTTGTTGGTAAATGTCCATCTCATGAACCAACAAGCTATCATACAACTACTCCAATAGATTGTATCTAAGCTATCCAATAGATGATGAGAAAATAAATGTGATTGCTCTCTATTTTACATTGGAGCTTGTGCCAAGGTTGTTGGTTATTCTGCATACAATTTTGCTCTCTCTCCATATTTATTACATGCCATATCATCACTATCATCCTAGGTGGCAAATGTACCAACACCTATCTTACAGCTGTTGGAGATGCCTAAGAAAACGGCTTCCGGCAGGCATACAAATATGACTATAATACCGAAAAAGGGTTTCCCCCCGCTTTGTATTCCAAAGCAACCAACACCGATACAGGATCGCTGGGGCGAACAGCACAACAAGCACTAGTAGAAAACGGAGCTTTAGCGCCGGTTCGTAAGGGCCTTTAGTGCCGGTTCCATAACCGGCACTAAAGGGTGGGCACTAAAGCCCCCCCCCCCTTTAGTACCGGTTCGGCACGAACCAGCGCTAAAGTGCCACCACGTGGCGTGAGCTCGCGCCCTGGTATGGGGGACCTTTAGTACCGGTTGGTAATGTACTAAAGGGTTTTTTTTGAATTTTTTTTGAAAATTTTGGATTTTTTTTTGATTTTTTTATTTTTATTGAATTATTTGATGATTTAGTCTCTAATCACCTCTCTTAACTGCTCAAGTGTGGATCACTCATTCCAAATCATCTAAATTCCCGATCGGTCACCCATCCCTTTCACTACTCCAGCCCGAGCATGCTTAACTTTCGGGTTCTATTCTCCTTCGTTTCCGAGTCTGCACTTGTTGTTTTCCTGATAATAGTAAGATGTCAATTCTATTAACCCTCAGGAGTTTAGCTTGAGCATGAAGTCACACATTTCACCGTTTGAGTTTGAAACTATTATTCTAAAAAACAGTAATTATTTAGTAACACTAATATTTCTTGAATAAGTTTGACCACAGTTTGACCATAGTTTGACCAGATTTGACCAAAATTCAAAAAATTGAAATAATTATTTAGTAACACTAATATTCTTGAATAATTATGTAGTAACATTAATACTTCTTGAATAAGTAGTTTGACCAGATTTAAACAAATTCTTTTAAACAAACTGAAATTTGACCATATCTTTTTTTCCTTTTGGAATTTGATGATTCTAAAAAATTCCAAACAGGCCATAGGCGGTCTCCATCGGATGCGGATTTTCGTGCTGAATTTTTTGATATATTATATGTTTTTTCCCGACATCGTATGCAAAAGTTATAGCCGTTTTACATTTGCCCTACACTTTTTGCAAAACATGTCCAAATTGTAGTTTTTAAATTTTCCTAACTAGTAGATGTAGTAATATAACTACCTCTCGAAGGATTTTATTTTTTGAAGTTTTTATCATTTTCTTTTGATTTTTTCAGAACTGA
>NC_041382.1:740144562-740145720 GCF_002162155.2 Triticum dicoccoides | reverse complement strand
GCCGGTTTGTGTCACAAACCGGTACTATAGGTCAGACCCCTTTAGTACCGGTTCGTGTCACGAACCGGTACTAAAGGTGATCGTGGGGCCCCGGCCTGACGCCAGCCTGCCACCACCCCTTTAGTACCGGTTCATGCTACGAACCGGTACTAAAGGTGATCGTGGGGCCCCGGCCTGACGCCAGCCTGCCACCACCCCTTTAGTACCGGTTCGTGCCACGAACCGCTACTAAAGGTTCAACACGAACCGGCATTAATGCAAATCCGTTTGAACCGGCACTAACGGTACCATTAGTACCGGGCCAAAATCAAACCGACACTAATGTGCTTCACGTTTGACCCTTTTTCTACTAGTGAAGCCCAAAAGAAAAAAGAAGAAGAAGAAAATGCCAACAACAACAGCTCGACAAAGCGCGGATTGCCCGGCACCGCTACGCCCACCAGAGACAAACCACTACAACCCAAGGCTCCGGACCACCACGTACAAAACAGCACCTCCAAGAAGGAAAGCGACGCCGACGACGTTGCTGCCCGGACATGTCCTAGGGTTTCCCCGGCACGCGGAGGGAGGTGGGGGATGGATATCACCGACACCCTCCAGGAAGGAATGGTGGCACCCGCAGGTATCACCGCATCGGGGTCGAAGGCTGGCAAGGATTTCTCCCATACTCCAATCCCCACCGCCCAACGGACCGGAGCCGACCAGCCAGACCGTCGCCCACCACCATGTGCCATCGCGATTGCGCCGTCACCCACGCCGCCTCACTGCGAACACCACCACGAGGCCAAGAGGACCGAAGAGAAGCGTCCCGCGGAGGGAGAAGCAGCACCGAAGCCGAACGGGAGGGAACCACCTCCACCGCCGTCGTGCGGGAGGCCAGAGCCTCTGGCACCGTCGCGGTAGCCGTCCGGGCGCGGCAGCAGGGCATGCCAGGCCACCCCTGGCCCGGCCAGGCCCGAAACGGGCCCGCTAGCTAAGCCCCACCGCCACGCTGCAGCAAGCCGGCGATGGCACCGCCAGCACCCTGCCGCTCATCGCCTCTCCCCTGCCTCCCGGAAGCCACGAAGCAGACCCACCCCGCCGCCGGCCCGCCCAGGCCCAGATGGGGCCCGAAGGGCCCAGATCTGGGCCGAGCGGGCGCCGCCAGACCGCGCCGCC
>NC_041382.1:740131502-740144293 GCF_002162155.2 Triticum dicoccoides | reverse complement strand
GACGCCGCCGTCCATAAGTCCGCCCCCGCTCGCGCCAGGAGCCCCCGTCGCCGCCTAGAAGCACCGCCAGGGGTCGCCCCGTCCCACGCCGGCGGACACCCGAGAGGGGAAAAGCCAGGGGGGCCGCCGCCACCAGCGTCGCCCGGGCCAGGCCCGCAGCGGGCGCCGGCGACAGCGGCAGAGAGGAAGGGGGAGGGAGAGGCGCGCGGAGGAGAAGGCTGGGCGCGGCCGGCCGCCCGCGGGGGCGGCGCGGTCGCGGGAGAGGAGAGGGGTCGGTCATATATGACTATAATTAATATAGCGATTGGTGAAGATGCAACGGGACAAATAGTTGGACATGATTAAAGTAGGTTTCCTGTGCAAGTTTTAAAAAGCACGACAAGCAATAAGCTTTGGATAAAGTAGAAGAAACGAAAATGACATTAATTGCAAATGAGGAATAGACAGACAGACTCCGCCAGGTCAGAAACTAGACACAAACAGATAGACAAACTCCGCGAGGGAAGAAACTAAACAAAAACAGACTTCAGCTCCGAAACCTATTCAGGTTGACAACCATTCCCGCCGAACTGGTGCTAATTCGAGATTTCCATGCGCAATAACGGAGTTTCGCAAAAATGCTGATTAGAGCAGTCTGTGTGATCAGTGTCCACTGCTCACACCGATTGTCCTGAACACTGTGGAACTTTTCAGATTCTCAAGCACCATGGCCGTCTGCCCTGTCGTCGGGTCGCACACCACGGCTAACTCTAGTGGCAGCCAGCAACGATGCTGACGATGAACATGAGTGTGCACGGAGTTGGTGCATGAAAAATAATATTCAGAGCAACATTTCGTTCTTGAGAAGGTAATTGTCCTAGTTAAGCCCCGCGGTTGTCACTGGTGTACTGTAGCAACGTGGCGGTGCTTGACCACATACCCCTCCACCCTAAGTTGTCATGGAGGCAGCGCGATGCCATGCCGGATCACACCGCCATGGAGGAAGCACGAAGTATGAACCCTCTGACGTAAGCTGGGGCTGTAAGAACAGATTCTGATGGTTTCATTCCTGTTAATGGAACCGGGGAGAGACCTCCCTGTTTATTCAAAAAAAAAACGAGCGTGCCGATGCGGGAGTGAGATGTGAGTGAAACTAGAGCGACCAAACTGAATATGGGGTCTGAATCCAAGTACAGTGGCTCATATATTTCAAGCAAACATGGTCTAAATGCATACAAAAATAGCTTCTCAATTTCATACACTATTATCCGTCGTCGGGTTGCACATATACGGGGACTAATAGGATAAATTATGTACCAATTATATTTGCAACGAATAAGTCTTTGATGTTGAAAGCTGCCGGTGCAGGTGCAGGTGAGTGCAGTGATCATGGTGAACGTCCAGGTCTAGGCCCAGTCCCTGCAGTCATGACACGGGTGAACTGGCCGGGCACCTCGCGACGGTGGCCGCAGAAGCCACGCGTCTTCTCACATTATCCACATCTTCGTCCCACCGCCCGTGTCCAGCTGAGCTCGAGTCTGCTGTGCAGAGCACTCTGATGACGTTGTTGATCTGCAGGCCGTTCTACAGTCTGGGACTTGTTGGTACATGATGTCAGCAGTCCTTGGCCAGTGTGTCAGTAGCCCAGAAGCAGTCGCCGTGTGTGCGTGCATGCGCACCCGCTGGCCCGGCGCTCGGACGTGCCCCGCGCCCAGATAACTCTTCCCTCTGTCTTTCATGGTGGATAGTAAGGGCATGATTGATTGCCTGGGTGGCTCTAGCCTGCATCGCATGGGGATCCTGGGTGAGCTTGGCCTGGTTGTTGATGCAAACATGAGTTAACATGTGTGTTTGGTGGACTACATGATATTGGTGCTCCAGAGATGCTATATACAACGGATGTTGTTTGGTAGGTTGTAATTGGGCTTAATTTTCTTACACTTTTCTATTCCATTTTCAATCATTTCAGTTGGATCCGAATCATTCCATGGAGAAAGAGAACATATAAAACATGCTTGAACTGAAATCTGAACCAAACTCAAGTTTCAATTATATTTGAACTGAAAACTAAACTAAAACAAGTCTGAATTTTGAAAACTGAAATCCAAACATGTAAAACAAGTTTGAAGATGCCTGTATGTCGCCACCCTCTCAAAGATCTCGTTCGCATGTAGCCCTATATGACCAGGTTGATGTGTAGATCGTACGTTGTGATTCCAGGAGGATCTGAACTGAAAACTGAAATCTAAACTAGAAAAAGTCTGAACTAAAACAAGTCTGAACTGGAAACTGAAATCTGAACTAATGTGTGTTTCAGTTGCCTGGGTGGATCAATTCTAGGAGGATATGCCGACGACGAGATTCGACTGCGGCTCACAGTGCGCAGGTGCTGCCCTCACTCCTTCCTCTCGGTCGGTGGTGGGCGGCATGACTCCCGACATGGGCGTGGAGGAGCACCGGCGAGGGAGCTCAGACCAGTGGTGCAGGAGGCGGCTGTGGAACCCGACGGTTTCGAGGTGGTGACAAGGAGCAGCAGCACGAATATAGATCATGCCAACGTCCTGCATGCCGGAGGTCGTCGGTCGCTGTGACATACACACATGCATGCATATAGCTTTACATCTTTAATTTGTCGTTCCTCCAATATCTTACATTTTCTGTCTATCCTTACTTTGTCTCAAACTTAACACATGCAAGAAAATAACTTAGTTTGAGACACTTCTGCTTGGTCAGATGGCTACATATTTTCTTCTTCCTCTCAAAGTGTTCTTTGTTCATCTACTCAACTGAAACATTTATACAACTATGACATGCATCCCGTGCCATTACCTAATCCACAAATTCACAAACATATGACTCATCCACCTCTACCAAATGACCATGCATGTGGTTATCGTTGAATTTTATGGGTTCAACCAATTCAATCTATGAAATAGTAGAAATGTTCATTCGATTTGCATGATGATGTTTTCCAAATTTTTAGGGCCAAAAGGTAGAAGAGACGGATGTGAGAGTTACGGTCGAGTGTGTGTGCGGAGCAAGGCATTCCCTCATAATTATTCCTTCCTCTCTCGAATTTCACCCTGCCCTCTACTTCAACCCGTAACATCCCGCATAGGAAACAATTTTGAAGGTGTAAATTCATGGTGAATTTTCTAACACAAGTATCATGTACCTCATTATCTTTCGCACAAAAACAGAAGAAAAAATGGTGTGGAGGCGGTGGGGCACTATTGTAGCAAAAGAGAATGTGAGGGGTAGTTGAAGGGCTTAATATGATTAACATATTGCGACGCAGGAGGTTGTAATAACACCCATGCAAATCCGGCAGGGGCAATTTACTATGTCAATTGGCCAAATCCGAATCCATAAAATTTCTCCAACTTCACCACTCACGCCTCGCTACGGTAGATTTCAACTACTCACAAGCGCCTCAGCAGGAAGCCCCCCGAAGGATTGATCAAAGGGAGCCAACTTAGTGCAGTAGCATGTGGCCTCTCGCTATTTTCTTTGCGCCGGTACACTCTAAAAAAAATCGATTAAGAAGTCGAACAACTCCTGCTACAAGAAAAAAAATGGACTGTCGGTTGTCGACATATTTAGAAAAATATTTCTTGAAAAAATCACGTGTTTTCAAAATGATTATTAGTTTAAACAAATTCAGAAATTTTTAGAAACGCCCATGGATTTTGGAAAATATTCACAAAGCTTTTTAAAAAAGATTTATGAGTTCTAAAGAATGTTAAATTTTCAAAAAGTTAAATAAATTTTGAAAAATATTCACATATTTTTTAAACATTTTTTACAAAAATTAATATATTAAAAAGGAATAAAAAGGAAAACATAAAATAGGGAAAGGAAAGACAAAGAAAAATAAACAAAAAGACAAAATAAGAAATCGGTAGAAACGGACGAAAATAGATATAGAAAATAACTAGCATTAAAATGGGTACAACCAAGCGCTTGGGCATTCTTCAAAAGTTCCTGGTTGAGCCAGCCCATAATGATCGCTCGTGTGCAATTCATACCGTTTGGGCACTATTCTTCACTGCGGGCGAAGAATAGGAAGTTCCTTGCCCACAATGTAGGTTATCAGAAAACTGTGAAGAATACAAAACACTAGAGGTACTAGTAGAATACCCGTGCGTTGCCACGAGCCATGGATATATTTTTTTCTGGTTGCATATATAAATATGGATAATGCATGTCAAATTTCGCGTGTAAAGAAGGATAGCCCGTAAAAATGGAGAAGTAATTGAAATCCACTTCACTTGCGATGTAGGTTTGTAGCTAAGAGAATATATAGTTTCTATGTTTGTTTTATGCTTTTGTTGTTTCACCTTCCTCCAATAGCATAATTGCATCATCCTAATAAGATCTGTAGAGCAGGGTACATAGTACCATACTTAGATATGCAGTAAAAGCTGAACCTACATTTTTTATGGTGGTCCCTATTATGGGTTCATCTGGTCTATTGAAACCTATACCTTCAACATTTGTATTATGGTCAATCCTCCGTATGTTGGGATATTTTTCTATTGTTAATAATGGATGCTAGTTACTAAGAAAATAATCCACCAAGGTCAAAAATGTAATATGTTTGGGAAGCAGAAGCATATATAATTCTTACACCATTATACAAGAGAAAGATCCAGAGCAGCTAGAAGGGTTATTGATACCCATATGAATAAGCGAACAAGCGAACATTACCAAAATGCATTATTCATATGCAAAATGTGTATTAAAAAGCTAAAAAAAACTTTGGCGTACAATAAAGCATTCCAGAGGAAGAACTGCAGGCAATTAAAGGACGACGGTGCAACCTTTTGTGGTAATGGCCTTCTTGTAAGTGCCTAAACTATGAATTGAATCACAAGGATAGGAGGTGGAAGAGCTCAGTCCTGTACTATACAGCCTAGTAGTACACTAAGATCTAAGAATATGGATATCTAGTCCACCATTCCCTACTTTTAGAGCATCAGGGAGCCAAAGGCATCCCCGGTTTCATTATAGAATGAAACCAAATCGCTAACTATTGAAATCATTCCCTACTTGCGGGCCTGGTGCTGATTTTCCCACATAGCATTTTCTGAACACCAGCTCAACCAACACAAATTTGTTCTTCTGAAACATTCTCTCATTTTTCTACACACAAATGAAAAACGGCTATGGATGCGGATATAGGCTATGAGCATAAATGCATGAATATGCAGAGCCAGATATAGCGAGTTTTATTTTATTTATTTCAGTCCTATGCCCGCTGCTAGCTAGAACGGGATTTTTTCACTTCACACCCACAGAATCAGGATTTCATGAAATAGCTATTTTCCTATTCTCCAAGTTCAAAAACCATTGTTGTTTTACAAGGAACAAGAGTTTCCATTCTGAAAGCCATTTCTTTTAATCTCCAAGCATGACTCTTGAGAAGTGATATTAGTATCTGATTAAGATGTTTTTTTTCAAGACAACAAAACAAGAACTGGGTGTAGACGACAATAATAGATATTAATATCCAATTAATATGATCTATCTAAATACCCGTGCATTGCCACAGAATAAATCCTCTTGACATGCACATCAATTGCCTCCCGTTAAGAGCCATCCCAAATGAAGAAGTTCACACCCACCATTTTGCATAACAAGATGTACACAAACATCTGATCAAAATAGATTTGTTATCACTAATTTCATTCATCAAAATAGACCAGTAATCCTGAAAGAAAAAATAATATACGACATAGACTATGCTCCCACACTCCGCACTACACCCAATCAGCTACGTCACCCGTGCGCTTCACCTTCGACAACTAAAGTGGGAAATTTGTAATATCATCCAGCTTGAATAATATAATAACATTCATTTTTATTTTATTTTTATGTTAGAGCCTCATAGTGTCATCTTCTAGGAAATTTAATTTCAAACGACAATGTTATCTACCAGCATCATGCTCTGTAGATGCTCACAAATGCATTACATTTCTGTATATGGAAGTATTTTTCAGTAATAATGCACATGGAAAAGAAATAATCATTTTTCTGACCTCAACCTCGACAAGCGCACCTGCATCAAGATGCCCGCTGTTGACACAGTATCTCCAGCGCCTTGCTCCCAATCCCGGCCTCTTTGTGTACAGCAAAAGCATGAACATAGCAACAAGCCTGCTTGGCTGCTATTGCTACACTTCACTTTGTAGATTGCTTCATCCGATGAAGTTTTAATTATCTCTAGTCCTGGAATAGAAGAATGAAAATAATTCAAAGGCTCAATGCAATATTGAGGGACCAACAAAAACTTCACTAATTTTAATACCTCCAAATTAAGGTACTAACAAAACCTGGAATAGAAGAATCATTCTAGACTTCGTGTGTTGGAACTCAGTCTAAAGCTCTGCAATCAAATCCATTGACGAAGAGGATGTCTTCCCTTCATATGTACATGTTGTCCCATGTTTTCAACATTAGACATCTGCTTGGATGCAAAGAAAAATTACTCTTCACAAGAGGATTTGAACCCAAAAAATGAAAAATGCTTCAGATTATTATCATTGTAAAAAGAGGCAATTCTAATGCCCGTTCCATACCATAAACATTGATCAAACAATGTGTAAATCGCATGTTTCTAGCGGTTCCTAGAAGATCAGAATTGCCAACCTACAAAGTAACATTTTTTCGTGTGTACCAATGATTAAGCAAAAAGACAATGGTGCATTCCTTGCCGTTGGAAGTTATAAGAATGTTTTTAACGCCTGAAGATGAACATGGCAACCCGACGATTAAATATGAGTTTGCTTCATGAAAAAACGATTGTGCTCTGGTGATAGCTATAATCGTTTGTAAGATAAGTAGATAACCAATGTGTATTTTTACAAACTGATGTTTAGTTACAGTCAAGCTAAATGAGTTGAACCGACAAAAGTAGAAAGCTAGTAAGCTACAACCTTAAACCTAAGTGACATACCAAAAAGTACACCTCAAACCATAGCAATCCTAATGCCTATCTCTGAACCTAAGAGCAAGAATTTGAAAAATGGATCATTTGGTGACCCATCTGAGCCTTTATACCATTGCAGTAGGTAAAGTATGTTAGGAAAAGTAACCATGGACAGATATAAAGGTAAAAACAAAATACAAGCCAAGTGTTTAGGATAAGAATGGACAGGAGGATGGGACATTTTTTATTTTGTGCTCCTAGGGGCTTCCAGTTTTGTGTTGCAGCAGTCTACTACCATGACTCGTGTTAGTACGAGAAATTCACTCCTGCTTACCTGCTTCCGAGTAACAAGAGCACAACTGAAGCAAAGAAGAACACATGATGAAAACTAGTTTCTTTAAGATTCAATAAGCTAGCAACCATGTTTTGTAATGCACCCAGCCCACATATGCATTAAACATCAGTTCAACTAAGCGGGGTGACACTCTGGGGGGCTTGGTGAACTTTTATTCAGAGGTGGTTTTACGCTTCTTTGTTTTCACCTCTGCATTTCGAGCACCTCCCAAATATCTTACAAGAAAAAACTTACTAAACCTGGCCGTACCTTGAGAACACAACGAGAATCACTAATATTTTCAACAAACAGTCTGGTTGCCTCTAAAGAGAGCCACACATGTTGTGCTTCCTTCTTGTATGGCCCAAGATAAGGTGCCTGCAAAATAAACCCCAAACTAAGGTACAATACAGAAAATATATCCAAAATCATATAAAAAATTGGCTATAAAGCAATAAGTGCCAAGACCAGGAAACAAATTGATCGATGTGCCCTTTTTTCAAGGATGCAATCAATGTGCCCTTGATAAAAGAAGCAAACAATGTAAGAAACAAGTGATCAACTCAAAAGCAGGGAGGTGCGGACGGTGCGGTTGTGAGGGAGATGTCGCCACTGCTCGTCTCAAAGGTTAGGTTCACCTCGTTCAGGATCCACGACATCGCCCCTAGTCGCCTTTCCTCCGTTCGACCATAGCTCGGCTCGGGTACGGACATCCTGACAATGATGAGACGGCCATATAAAATCGTTAATGGAAAAGAGTCAAGATTGTAAACTAACATCATCTGCAGCACATATGGAGGCCCGAGGCCTGGTAGAAATTCACAAATGGTGTGAGCTACATGTTTTACGAAACATATAATATATGAATATGAGTATTGCTTCGGCACACCCCCAGCCACTAAATGTTTGCACGAATCTTAAAGTTACCTAGAAAAGGGTATTCTCAACATTATAAGATCAAGTAATTCTAATCCCTATTCCCTTAATGGGTCAAACAAGATGGGGGGGGGGGGTACCAAAGCAAAACTTTATTAGTATATGAAATGGTAAGAAGACGCCTTTCTTCAGCACATCGGTGTTAGTCTCATAATAGGACACAATGTAAGCACGAGCATCCTCACATAGTGAAATCTTCGCCGCCACCTAAGTGTAATGCAAGCACGAGCATCCTAACAAAATTTTAAAAATTGTCCAGAAACTATGTAACAAATAGTGGATATCATTCATCGAATATAATTCTGCAGCCTACAGGAGAGAAACTTTTCTGCTAATGTGAAAGATATCAAGGTCCTTGCGGAGGAAGTATTATGCAGCTATCAAGGATCAATAAAAGTTACATACAACAAAACCACCATGATTCCAGATCACCGGAAGCAAGACATGCATAAACATACAGGAGAAAACCCCACACAATTTCGACCCGTGGTTTGCTGGTTTTTTGCATTGGGGGCGGTGGTGCTGAATGGCAGCCACCTCACGGTCGAGCCTCCGCTCCCCCTCGTTGTTGCCCGCGCACACACCGTTGCGAGGTCAACGCTCATGACGATGCCACATCATCATGGACGTGCCCACACAGCTTTTCTTTTTCTTTTACGGAGTGCTGCAACCAGTCATGGGAGATGCTACATCCGCCGTGAGGGATGCTACAACCCATAAACTTTTTTGCTAGAACCAACTACTGTTTTTGTCGCTAATTCTTTTTTTGCTAGAACTAGTGTTTTGTTTTGCTACCACCGGCGACATGGTTTGCTACCACCATGCATACGCAGCGACCGGCCGGCGTCAATTTTTTTCTTGCTACAACCGTGTCATATTTTTGCCACAACCGGCAGCCACAAAAGCTACAATCGGTTAACATTTTTGCTATAATGGCGACGATGGGCGGCGCCGGCGAGCTTTTAATTTGCTGGAACCATTACCCTTTTTTCCTACAACCGTTCGTTCTTTTTGCTGCTACCGACACCCCGACGGAGAGTACAGTTTCTTGCGAGCTCATCGTCGGAGGTGCTGCGACCTGCAACCACCGCACACCGGAGCTGCGTCCGCCGTCATCGGAGCTGCAACTATGAGGACATGCTGCTGCATGCACGGAGACGACGAGAAACACATGAGATGATGGTGGCGAGGGGCGGTGTCGGTGTCAAAACTGGCGGATCTCGGGTAGGGGGCCCCGAACTGTGCGTCTAAGGCGGATGGTAACAGGAGGCAGGGGACACGATGTTTTACCCAGGTTCAGGCCCTCTTGATGGAGGTAAAACCCTACGTCATGCTTGATTAATCTTGATAATATGAGTAGTACAAAAGTTGATCTACCACGAGATCGGAGAGGCTAAACCCTAGAAGCTAGCCTATGGTATGATTGTATGTTGTCCTACGGACTAAAACCTTTCGGTTTATATAGACACCGGAGGGGGCTAGAGTTACACAAGGTCGGTTACAAAGGAGGAGATATACATATCCGTATTGCCTAACTTGCCTTCCACGCCAAGTAGAGTCCCATCCAGACACGGGATGAAGTCTTCAATCTTGTATCTTCATAGTTCAACAGTCCGGCTAAAAGGATATAGTCCGGCTGTCCGGAGACCCCCTAATCCAGGACTCGCTCAGTAGCCCTTGAACCAGGCTTCAATGACGATGAGTCCGGCGCGCAGTGTTGTCTTCGGCATTGCAAGCACTAGTAGAAAAAGGGTCAAATGTGAAGCACATTAGTGCCCGTTTGAATTTGAGCCGGCACTAATGTGACCATTAGTGCCGGTTCCAACGGCTAGGCGGGCGGGCATCATTAGTACCGGTTCGTGGGCAACCTTTAGTATCGTTTCATGCCACGAACCGGTACTAATGAGGCCAGTGCGGCTGTGGTCAGGTTGGGGCCCTCATGAAGACCTTTAGTACCAGTTCATGGCATGAACCGGTACTAGAGTTTCTTAGTAAGCTGATTTTTAGTCCCACCTCGCCAAAAGAGAGGCAGTATGAGCGGTTTATAAGCCGTGAGTGCAGAGACAATGACGAAGAGGCGCAATGCTCACCTGCACGTTGATTAGCTTCAAGCCTTTCGGAATAGCATAGATTGCACTGAGTTATGTGCAGTGCAGTCTACACTATTCCGAAAGGCTTGAAGCAAATTAACCAGCATTGCACCTCTTTTTTATTTTTAATAACTTATTTGAACTCCGGACTTCTTCTGTTCCGTATGCAGCATTCAAAGCGACTTCATCAATTTTCAACATGTTCTGACATCATTTATTGTTTTCCAGTCATTTACCTAATTGTTTAGAGAGCTAAATGACCGTGAAATTGAAAATCACTACAAAATGACTGTGAAAATGTTGAAATTTAGCATGGTATCATCATTTCACCCGCATAGCATGTGCGAAAGAGCAGAGAGGGTCACGGCAAAAACTGGATGCACTTCGTGTACAAACTGGACAATCTCTTTCGGAGTATCAGAGTTTCGGACGAGAACTCATCTGTTACACGGGCACTTCAATGTTTTTTAAACTTATTTGAACTCCGGACTTCTTTTGTGTTTAGTATGCAGCATTCAAAGCGACGTCATCAATTTCCAACATGTTCTGACATCATTTGTTGTTTTTTAGTCATTTACCTAATTGTTTAGAGAGCTAAATGACCATGAAATTGAAAATCACTACAAAATGAACTCTGAAAATGTTGAAACTTGGCATGGTATCATCATTTCACCCGCATAGAATGTGCGAAAGAATAGAGAGGGTCACGGCAAAAACTGGACGCACTTCGTGTACAAACTGGACAATCTCTTTCGGAGTATCAGAGTTTCGGACGAGAACTCATCTGTTACACGGGCACTTCAATGTTTTTTAAACTTATTTGAACTCCGGACTTTTTTTGTGTTTAGTATGCAGCATTCAAAGCGACGTCATCAATTTCCAACATGTTCTGACATCATTTGTTGTTTTTTAGTCATTTACCTAATTGTTTAGAGAGCTAAATGACCATGAAATTGAAAATCACTACAAAATGAACTCTGAAAAATGTTGAAACTTGGCATGGTATCATCATTTCACCCGCATAGAATGTGCGAAAGAATAGAGAGGGTCATGGCAAAAACTGGACGCACTTCGTGTACAAACTGGACAAACTCTTTCGGAGTATCAGGGTTTCGGACGAGAACTCATCTGTTACACGGGCACTTCAATGTTTTTTAAATTTATTTGAACTCCGGACTTCTTTTGTGTTCAGTATGCAGCATTCAAAGCGATGTCGTCAATTTCCAACATGTTCTGACACCATTTGCTGTTTTTCGGTCATTTACCTAATTGTTTAGAGAGCTAAATGACCGTGAAATTGAAAATCAGTACAAAATGAATTCTGAAAATGTTGAAACTTGGCATGGTATCATCATTTCACCCGCATAGCATGTGTGAAAAAGTATAGAGGGTTACGGCAAAAACTGGACGCACTTCGTGTACAAACTGGACAAACTCTTTCGGAGTATCAGGGTTTCGGACGAGAACTCATCTGTTACACGGGCACTTCAATGTTTTTTAAATTTATTTGAACTCCGGACTTCTTTTGTGTTCAGTATGCAGCATTCAAAGCGACGTCGTCAATTTCCAACATGTTTTGACACCATTTGCTGTTTTTCGGTCATTTACCTAATTGTTTAGAGAGCTAAATGACTGTGAAATTGAAATCACTACAAAATGAATTCTGAAAATGTTGAAACTTGCAATGGTATTATCATTTTGGAGTATCAGAGTAGAGAGGGTCACAGAAAAACTACTCAGAAATTAATAGAAGAAAATAAATAAAGCAGAAAAGAAAAAACTATATAAAAAAATTACTCCGAAATAAATAGAAGAAAATAAATAATGCAGAAAAGAAAAAACTATATAAAAAATTACTCAAAAATAAATAGAAGAAAATAAATAATGCAGAAAAGTAAAAAAACTATATAAAAAATTCCTCAAAAATAAATAGAAGAAAATAAATAATGCAGAAAAGAAAAAATTATATAAAAAATTTGTTGGGGCGCTGCCCAGTGGGCCTGACAGACCTAGGGTGTGCAAATGCAGGCCCAGAACGGCCAGCAGACTCATAGGGCAGCGCACCCTATTTAGGCCCAGAAGACAGATATATAGAGAAGCTCGAAGGAGCAGCCGCGACTGGGTTTATAAACCAGTACGGCTGCCCTTCGCTCGGCGAGGTGGGACTAAATATTGTGCACCGCCGGTGGCAGCGCACAATCATTAGTACCGGTTGGGGGTTCCAACCGGTACTAATGATTGGGCCTTAAGTACCGGTTCGTGACACGAACCGGTACTAAAGGGGCCGTTTCCCGTCCCTTGGTCTGGCGAAAATTGGCCTTTAGTACTAGTTGGTGGCTCCAACCAGTACTAAATGCTCCTCATATATATATGGCACTTACGAAAAATTTAGTTTCATCGACCACCACTTCTTCTTGATCCAACTTCTTCGCCGCGCCCGTCGCCCATCGCGCGCCGCCCTCGCCGCCCCCGCCGCCCGTCGTCGCCGTCACCGCCGTCACCCCCGACACCCGTCGTCGCC
>NC_041382.1:740109848-740130956 GCF_002162155.2 Triticum dicoccoides | reverse complement strand
CGTCACCGCCGTCGCCCTGCCGCCCGTCGCCGCCGCCTTGCCCGCCGCCCGTCCCCGTCACATCGCCCGCGCCGCCGCCCGTACGCTGCCGCCGCCCCCCACTCATACACACACACACACACACATTGTTTTTACTTATTTTCTATTTTCTGTTGTTTAGATTAATGTTAGATAAATTACGTAGATAATAATGTTAGAATGTTAATGCATGTTAGATGAATTATATGGAAAAGATGTTAAATATTAATGTCAATTTTAGATGAATTAGAACAAGTTGAACTAGTTGAATTAGTATAGCTAGATATTAATTAGGTATATATATGAGATTTGAACTAGTTGAATTAATATAACTAGTTTATTTTTAGTATGAAAATTAATAGAACAGGTTTATTTTTAGTAAGAAAATTTAGGTATATATTTAATTTAGTTATATGAGATTTCATTATCTAATTAACATTTTATTATATAGAACTAGCTACCTTATTTTAGTAAGAAAATTAATAGAACTAGTTTAGTTGAATTAGTTGAATTAATTAGTTAAACTAGTTAGTTGAATTAGTTCAATTAATTAGGTATATTTTTCGTAAGTGCTTAGTTGAATTAGTTCAATTAATTAGTTGAACTAGTTGAATTAACAGAATTAGTTGAATTAATAGAACTAATAAGTGATTAATGTTTCACCTATGAACATAGGAATGTCGTCTGATGACGAACACGATTTCATTATGTGCGAATACTGCAAAGACCAGCGCGGCCTGTGAGGCAGCAATTTTCTAGTTGATGATAGACGCTTCAGCATCAAGCTGGATGAGAACTTCAAAGTGGATACAGTAAGTCACAACGACAAGTCTTTTTTCGTAATTAAGCATGACTTATGCTTCATTTGCTTATACTTTTAATTTTAATTTTTCACTATTCTACTAGCGTATTCCCTGCCATGCAAGAATTTTTGTCTTGGATAAGATAGGTTTTAGTCCTAACGAAACTATGGAGGTAAAAAGAGTTTACTTGAAGACCAAGCATGGTTATACGTTCAACGTCAAATTATACAATGCAGACACATACACCTATTTTGAATGCAAAACTTGGCAAGCATTATGCAAGGCTTATGCATTTAAGCCTGATATGGTTATCACCTTTGATATTCGTCCGAAGATGATATTGAAGGCAATGGAGACATCTGGGTCGATGTGCAGACGCCTCCAGTTCTACCATTATGTGAGTTTCTCAACCATATTTATATCTTCGATATGAGATTATTTGAACCAGTTGAATAATTAATAGATCTCAATTTATATTGACAGCTTACTTCCAATCAAGCAAACATGTCCGGCGCTTGGTAGACAGGACCGTCCACTGTCCCGGGGCTGAACTAAACTGCGAGGAGACAAGTCATTATGTTTCATGGCTTGAGGATCTTGATGCTTTCAAGACAAATTTCTTTCCTGCACTTAGAAATGTTAGTACTCAAAACGTGCGATCAATAGTGTTCGTACTGAACTACGGTCACATATATTTAGGAAAGATGGTAAGATTTCTACTATTTCTCCTCGGTGCATCTTTTGCATACATTATTTTTTAAGCTAAACTTCATTGCTAAGTATGTAACTATACGATGTTCTTCAACAGGGACTCCCGATGAATGTTGTGCCTGATTGGGTCGAGACTAAAGGTGTTGGGTTTCGTAGTAATTTCAAAAAATTTCCTACGCACACGCAAGATCATGGTGATGCATAGCAACGAGAGGGGAGAGTGCTGTCTATGTACCCACGCAGACCGACTGCGGAAGCGTTGACACAACATAGAGGAAGTAGTCGTACGTCTTCACGATCCAACCGATCAAGCACCGAAACTACGGCACCTCCGAGTTCGAGCACACGTTCAGCTCGATGACGATCCCCGGACTCCGATCCAGCAAAGTGTCGGGGAAGAGTTCCGTCAGCACGACGGCGTGGTGACGATCTTGATGCACTACAGCAGCAGGGCTTCGCCTAAACTCCGCTACAGTATTATCGAGGAATATGGTGGCTGGGGGCACCGCACACGGCTAAGGAATAGATCACGTGGATCAACTTATGTGTTCTATGGTGCCTCTGCCTCAGTATATAAAGGACTAGAGGGGGGAGGCTGGCCGGCCAAGGTGTGGCGCGCCAGGAGAGTCCTACTCCCTCTGGGAGTAGGAGAGGGAGTAGGATTCCCCCCCCCCCCCCAATCCTAGTTGGAATAGGATTCGCGGAGGGGGAAAAGAGAGAGAGGGGGCCGGCCACCTCTCCTAGTCCTAAAAGGACTAGGGGAAGGGGGAGGCGTGCAGCCCATGTAGGGCTGCCTCTTCTCTTTTCCACTAAGGCCCATCATGGCCCATTTAGCTCCCGGGGGGTTCCGGTAACCTTCCCGGTACTTCGGTAAAATCCCGATTACACCCGGAACACTTCCGATATCCAAACATAGGCTTCCAATATATCAATCTTTACGTCTCGACCATTTTGAGACTCCTCGTCATGTCCGTGATCACATCTGGAACTCCGAACAACCTTCGGTACATCAAAATGCATAAACTCATAATATAACTATCATCATAACCTTAAGCGTGCGGACCCTACGGGTTCGAGAACAATGTAGACATGACCGAGACACGTCTCCGGTCAATAACCAATAGCGGGACCTGGATGCCCATATTGGCTCCTACATATTCTACGAAGATCTTTATCGGTCAGACCACATAACAACATACGTTGTTCCCTTTGTCATCGGTATGTTACTTGCCCGAGATTCGATCGTCGGTATCCAATACCTAGTTCATTCTCGTTACCGGCAAGTCTCTTTACTCGTTCTGTAATACATCATCTCGCAACTAACTCATTAGTTGCAATGCTTGCAAGGATTATGTGATGTGCATTACCGAGAGGGCCCAGAGATACCTCTCCGATAATTGGAGTGACAAAACCTAATCTCGAAATACGCCAACCCAACATGTACCTTTGGAGACACCTGTAGTACTCCTTTATAATCACCCAGTTACGTTGTGACGTTTGGTAGTACCCAAAGTGTTCCTCTGGTAAACGGGAGTTGCATAATCTCATAGTAATAGGAACATGTATAAGTCATGAAGAAAGCAATAGCAACATACTAAACGATCGGGTGCTAAGCTAATGGAATGGGTCATGTCAATCAGATCATTCTCTTAATGACGTGATCCCGTTAATCAAATAACAACTCATTGTTCATGGTTAGGAAACATAACCATCTTTGATTAATGAGCTAGTTAAGTAGAGGCATACTAGTGACACTTTGTTTGTCTATGTATTCACACATGTATTATGTTTCCGGTTAATACAATTCTAGCATGAATAATAAACATTTATCATGATTATAAGGAAATAAATAATAACTTTATTATTGCCTCTAGGGCATATTTCCTTCAAAAGGTACCATGAATATTGTTAGCTTACGACCAAGATATCCTACAATGCACTTTAGTGCATTCAGGATTTCTAATAGCGAGGAATGCTTAATAGTAAAAGACTGGAGCAAAATTGTGAACGATCATAGAGAAGTACTAGGGGGCAGCAATCAGAAGCGCAACCCACTATTAGGAGACAGGTTCATCTGCATGCTCCAATATGATGAATCAGCAAAGCTATACATGTTCTATGCTATTTTACCCGAGAGAGAGCAGCAGGAGTGATTACTTAGCTAGTTCATGCTCTTAGTACTTGTCCTCTCATGTCCGTGTTCTTCTTCCTGAAATTAATCTCAAAGAGTGATTTGCTTTTGTGGTGTTATGAACGCTTATAATATCATTACCATGTTGAACTCGATGATATCTTTGCTATGAAAACCGTTGGTGATGATATATATGATGCAAGAGTTTTTATATTAATATGATGATGATGATGATGATGATGAGTTATTATATCATTTATGAAAGAAACTGCATATTAGTTTCAACTGGATGGATTCTAGCTAAGTGATCAAGTATATGCCATATCCATATTACCTCGATCACTTAATTAGGTGATCAAGTATATATAATATGGATATGACATATACTTGATGACTTAGCTAGGATCCACGCATCTAGTCAAACTAATCTGCAGTACATTCACCAAATGATTTAACAACTCATTATAATGTAAAACAATCACTAAATTAAATTAAAAACATAAAATTAAAGTAAAAATAAAAATAAAACCAAAACACACCCAAACATTTAGTACCGTTGGTGTTACCAACCGGTACTAATGTCCTACGCGCCCACGGAGCTGGCTCGTGCCACGTGGTTGCCCTTTAGCACCGGTTCATGCTGAACCGGTACTAAAGGGGGGCCTTTAGTGCCCACAATTTAGTGCCGGTTACCGAACCGACACTAAAGGGCCTTACGAACCGGTGCTATTGCCCGGTTCTGCACTAGTGAAGGCGAGTTCCCCTCCGAATACACCACGGAAGAGTTTGAATACGAGGATAGTGTCCAACCCTGCAAAATAAGTTCCACATACCACCGTAGAGAGAATAATATTTCCACAAATCTAATCTACTGACACGTTTCAGCAGCATGACATCACGCCACAGCCCGGTAATTATTTGAACCGTTTTTCTTTAACCAGCCCCACATATAACGCGAAGCGGTTTCTGGACACGTCTTGTCAAA
Source organism: Triticum dicoccoides (assembly GCF_002162155.2). Taxonomy (NCBI): domain Eukaryota; kingdom Viridiplantae; phylum Streptophyta; class Magnoliopsida; order Poales; family Poaceae; genus Triticum; species Triticum dicoccoides. The sequence continues at coordinate 740,126,308 of NC_041382.1, read as the reverse complement.
GCAGAGATCGTGTTCCCCTTATTACGGGATTCTCATTAATATGGACGTGCGTAACCCAACCGTGCCTAGGACTCCTAGATCTTAGGCAAGTCCCAAACGGCCACGAGGAGGATGCTTGATATTCACCCTCTTTATAAAGGGACAAGGCTTTTACTTTTTTCCCTCCCGTGCTCAATTGAATCCTTCCCCCGCCTCGAGTTCTAACACCCAAAGCCCAGGTCAGGTGCTTCGGACCTTCAATCATGTCCGGATCCAGCCTTCAAGGCCGGTGGATGCCTTCCTCCGTCACGGAGGAGGATATCAAGAAGTTGAGGGAGGCCAGATACCTGACCGCCGAAATTTCGCATAGGCTGCCCGCCCGAGGGCAGGTCGTCCCTACTCCTGAACCCAACGAGAGCGTTGTGTTCATCTCCCACTTCCTCCGAGGACTAGGCCTCGCTCTGGATCCCTTTGTTAGGGGTCTTATGTTCTATTACGGGCTGGATTTTCACGATCTGGCCCCGGATTCCCTTCTCCACATCTCGTCATTTATTGTCGTGTGTGAGGCCTTCCTTCGCATTACCCCTCACTTCGGCCTGTGGCTCAAGACCTTCGATGTGAAGCCAGAGATGGTCGAGGGGCAGTACGCAGCGTGCGGAGGTGCTCTAATAAGCAAAATTGCTAACGCTCCATGGCCAAAGGGTTTCTTTCCAGAGGTGTCCGGATTGTGGCAACGAGAGTGGTTTTATGTCACAGCTCCCCGAAGTGCCAAGTGGGTAGCTGCCCCCACCTTTCGCTCGGGCCCTCCACCACAACTGATGTCATGGATCAGCAGGGGGCTGAGCTGGGGTCCAGCCAAGGACGTGCCAATACTGCAGAGCCGTATCCGAGATCTCTTCGAGGGAGATTTCAGTCTGATTATGGTAATGCAAGTTATGCTGGTCCGTTGAGTCCAGCCTTGCAAACGTCGGCCCCTCCGCATGTGGGAATTCAACCCGGAAGGACCGCGCACTATTCAGAATTTCCTTGGCATGACGCACAAGGAGATGTACAAGTCGTTCTTCGGACCCCAAATAGAGTGTCCGGACACTACCGAGGACGTGGGCCTGAGCAGTAACCACACCGCTGCCCAAGTAAGTAATCCCATGGCCGAACACATTGTCCTTTTATTTATCATGACATCATTCTGAAGAATCACTCTTTGACCAGGACTGGATAACAAAGGCGAAGATGATCTGGTGTTCGGCCCCCCTTCCTGAAGGCTTGGACAATCCGGTGCTGGAAAAGATGCTCGAGCCAGCACCTTGCCCGGTGCCCTCAAAGGAAGATGAAGGGGGGAATAAAGAGGGCGAAAGCGGGCCTCCATCACTACCTATTCCAACCGAGGGAATGAGCGCCTCCGCGAGGGAGGATAACCAAGGGGAAGAATCTGACATTCTCTCTCCTCGGGGAAGGAAGAGGTCTATCTCTGAAGATCCAGAAACTAAGGTTTCCAAACGGGAGAAGAAATCTCTGCCAGAGGGACCTGCCTCGGAGGGTACTCTTGCCGCACAATGTCCGCGCGGGGATTAGCCCTCTACCGAGCTGCAAGTAAAAGGGTATTCAATAATGAAAATATCTTGCTCTATTTCCGAGGAAAATAATTGAAGCATTTATCTTGCAGTTCGGATCTTAGCCCTTCTCAGCTGAGCTCGTCTTCGAGGGATCTTCTTCCGGAGATGATGGAGAGCGAAACGCCTCCCCCTGCCACGCCGCCTTACGAAGCGGGCGGCCCTGAGGTGTCGTCACGGAGGGCTTCTCCTGATCCGGCAAGGCCAGAAGGTAATCCTATGGCCACCCAAAGTCCTCGGTATCCAGCTCTCGAAGAGAGCAATCAAAAGAGTCCGGCACCATCTGGTGTGCGGTCGGATGTACGGAGGGATCTGCTGGAGAAAGCGGCTATCTCAGAAGAGCACCGCACATTGATGGGTACGGTGATTGAAAGGATTTCGTCCGCCAAAAGCGGGCTGCATGAAGCCTTTATGAGTCTACTGACGGGTTTTGAGGTACGTGAAATGATGTACAATTTTGAAAGTACCACACATTTTTAGATGTGCCCTGTGTAGATAGTAGCCCATGAGACTCTGGTTGTCGTCGAAAACGGCGGCAAACAGAGGATCATAGTCCCAGGTAATAACCAGACTGCCTTTATGTGTAGGTGGTGGAGGCTCCGGTGGCTAGCCGGACTGATGGGTATGCCGAAAAAAAGCGGCAGCTGGATGCGGCAGATGCCAACATCGTGCTTGTCAACGAGCGACTTGACGAGGCGCAGGGTCAGTGATTTTTCTGGCGATTGTCACATAATAAGAGCGGCCTGATGCCAGTATCTTTAATATGTTTGTGACTGCAGATGGAGCGGCCGTCGTGGAGACCCTTCGGGCGGAGCTTGCCCGAGCCAAGGAGCAAGCCAGGAGTAGCAATGCGGCCTCTTTACAGGCGGCCGAAGAGTTAAGGGCTGAACAGGCCGCACATTGTGAGAGCAAAGAAAAAATTGCCAAGATGACCATGGAGTTAAAATATGCTGCTGACCGTTACCGGCTTCTTGAAGAGGAAAACCGGGCGAAAGCGACGGACCTGGAGAAGGCCCGGGTGGCTGCCAAGGAAGACCGCTCCAAAATTAGAGCGACGAAGGAGGAGCTGAATCAGGCTGCAGATATCGTGTCTGGGAAGCCTTTCTTGTTGCGGACTAAGTTCGGAGATCCGAAGTATCCTCCACTGGACCGGCTATGGAGTTCTGCGGATGCGTACATGGATTTGGTTGCCAGCGCTGCTGATGCCGCCGAGTACTTCAAGGATAAAAAAGGTCCCGAAGTGGAGAAGTTGTTTTGGTCATAGTTTCACGCTCCAGTCCGTCCGCTGCTGCTGAATGAGCGATTGACCGGTTGGGCCGAGCTCCATAGATTATCCGGACTGGCCATGAGGTCCGTTGTGGATCATTTGTGGCCAGGAGGGCCAAGGCCGAATAGTTACTTTAGCTTAGTGCAACAATTCCTTGGCGTTGTGACACGCATCGATACTGTGAAGAGGTCGATGTGCATAGAAGGCTCGCGGATGGCCCTTACCCGTGTCAAAACATACTGGGCGGAGATGGATGCCACCACTGTTGCGGCACAGGGTTCGGCCATAGGCCGAGTGGCTGCCGAGCACTACTTTTAAGAAGTTCTTGAAGGCGCTCGTTCGATAGAGGCTCAGTGCTCGAAGAATATTATGTTTGAGTGACATGTATTCCCATTGTAAAAACAATGTTTTATTGAATTTATCAAGGCTGTATTTATACTTTTGCCCAAAAGTGCTATGATGCCTCCTGTGCGGCGGTTTATGTATATATGTATATAACCTGAAAGATTGCAGTCGTCGGCTTCACCCCCCACGCATATAATGCGGGGGTGTTCACAAAAGACGCATGTTCACACTTGATCCAATGTCTTGGTCCGTTAAGAAGGTGATAGCGCAGCGAACTAGGCAACCGGACTATAATGCTTTAACACTTTCACTTAGCTAGAGGAGTTTGATAGTGGGGCTACTATATAGCCCCTGGTGGCTCCGCACTCATCCGAATTCAGGGTGCGTACATGCCTGGCCGGGAAACGGCCCTTTGTTAAAGCGGAGGAATCCCAAAGATTCCGCTAGGTCATCGAGTGGTTGACCAGTCTCACGCTATATCATGATAGTCAATTTTCGGCTTTCTCTACTGAGGTGCTCGTCCGGATGAACCAGGGCACAATCGCAGTAGTTCTCCTGGTGCCGCCTTAGCCAATAGAGCGAAACGTAAGGCAGCAAAACGCAGGAGCCGGGCAAACCCAACATTTGACCAAAGACATGATTCGGAGCTGATGCATATAAGGCCAAACTTGCGACGCCGAACACTCCAGAAGGTATTCGGTCTTTATGATGTAAACCGGGCCCAAACAGTGCCCTTTGTAATAAGCCCCTGGTGTCTAGGTACGTGCAATATTATGACGTGGCCACATGCCAATACGTCAGCATCCTTCTCAATTGTACTGAGAATCCGAGGGATGTGTATCAACAAGAGACAGTAAAAAAGGTTTACGCTGGGTCTTAATCTAAAAAAATCCTTGAAACGGGTCCCTACTGCACGTCTGCGCCTGTGTCTCCGTTGTGCCGTATTCTAGACGGGTGTAGCACGATGATCATCTGAAAAAGAGAGGAACTTAATTGAAAAGTTGTCATGCAAAAGGTAAGTTATACTAAATAAACAATATATAGTTCAAAATGAGTAAAGTTGAGCCTGATTGCCACTTGTGCGTGCGCGTTGAGCCCCTTGTATTGTAATAGGGGTATAGCCATCAAACCTGTATCAATTACATATAGCTGTACCGGACTCATCCAACCATGTCCGTGGTCTTAACGACTTGTCAGATGCTTTAGTTGATGAGGCCGTTTAGTGTGCATCTGCCAAGGCGGCCGCACGGTCTTCCGCGCGCAAGGAGCGCTCAATATTTCCATTTACTGTAATGATGCCACATGGACCGGGCATCTTAAGCATGAGGGAAGCGTAATGCGGTATTGCGTTAAAGCGAGCGAAAGCTTCGCGTCCGAGTAGTGCTTGATAGCCACTTTGGAACGGAGTGATGTGGAAGGTTAAATTTTCGCTTTGGAAGTTATCGGGGAAGCCGAATATAACCTCTAGTAGCAGGGAGCCCGTGCAATGGGCCTCTGGTCTGGCATTACTCCTTTAAAGGTAGTATTGTTGTGGCTAATTTTTGTTGGGTCTATCCCTATTTTGTTGACTGTGTCCTGATATATCAGGTTTAAACTGCTGCCGCCATCCATCAGGACTCGTGTGAAGTGGTATCCGTCAATTATTGGATCTAATACCAAGGCAGCCCATTCTGCACGCCGGATACTTGCCGAGTAATCCCGATGGTCGAAGGTGATCGGTTGGGATGACCAATGGCAGAACTCCGTGGTGATAGGCCCTGGGGCATGTTTCTCTAGGGGTGCCGCTTTGTTTCTCCCCTTTATCACGTGTAACATGTTGACTGTTTTGACTTCTGGTGGGAATTTCTTCTGTTCCCCAGTGTTTTGCTTCTGAGGCTCGTCCTCATCTTCGCTTGGTGTATCCTGCCCCTTATGTTCGGCGTTGAGCTTGCCGGACTGCTTGAAGACCCAACATTCTCTATGGGTATGATTTGCAGGTTTATCGGGGGTGCTATGGATATGGCATATTTGGTCCAGAATTTTGTTTAGGCTGGACAGTTTGTCTTTGTTGCCTTTGGAGGGAAGCTTTTGCTGACCTGGGCGAGAGCTTCTGAATCCGACGTTTACCGCCGTGCTCTTCGGGCTATCTTCTTTATTCCGGCACTTATTTTTGCTGCATCGTGATTTCCCGTTTTCATCCCTGATTTCGGATGTACTTGGGGTCACTGGTGCTGCATCGGGCTAACCAGCTGTCCTCACCCTCGCAAAAGCGGGTCATGAGGCTTGTTAATGCTGCCATTGTTCTCAGCTTTTCTTGGTCGAGGTGTCTGGCAAGCCATTCGTCTCGAACGCTATGCTTGAAAGTTGTTAAGGCTTCGGTGTCCGGACAGTTGACTCTTTGGTTCTTTTTAGTGAGGAACCTGTTCCAAAGCTTTCGGACCGACTCTCCGTGCTGTTGAGTTATATGACTTAAATCGTCTGCATCCGGTGGTTGGACATAGGTCCCTTGAAAATTTGCCCGAAAAGCGTCTTCGAGCTCTTCCCAGCTTCCAATGGAGTTTTCGGGGAGGCTTTTAAGCTAGTGCCGAGTTGGCCCTTTGAGCTTGAGGGGTAAGTACTTGATGGCATGGAGATCGTCTCCTCGAGTCATATGGATATGGAGGATGTAGTCCTCAATCCAGACCCCAGGGTCTGTCGTTCCGTCGTACGCCTCTATGTTTACGGGTTTGAATCCCTCTGGGAATTCATGGTCCAGCACCTCATTGGTGAAACATAGGGGGTTTGCGGCACCCCTGTATTTGGGTGTACCGTGGTGTTCGGATGTTTGTTGTGTTGCATTGCATACTGGATCGAGCTTGCGTGGCCCGTATATGGATCTGGTTGCGTCGTCCTTTTGATGCGAGCCCTCGCGTGGATCGCGTACTGGCTTATGTGCGGCGTCGTTTGCCGCTCTATGTTGGCCACGTGGTCGTCTATCCGACCGGATGGCCGCTTTGTTTTTTGGTTGCAGGGGATCTGAGGCCTCCTCATCGAATTCAGGTACCAACTTTCGCTTCGGGTAGCTCTTGGCGTGGCGATTACCGCTGTACTTCGCTGCAGTGTTGAGTACTTCACTCCATCTGATTTTGAGTGTGTCTTGTGCAGTCTTGGGCCTTTGCTTCTGCTTTTTCAGACTCCTCACAGTGGCAACCAGCCTTTGATGGGCATTCTGTTGCTCTGGGTGCCTGTCCGGTGTGATGTCGTCCGGACTGGTGTCTTCGACGGGGTCGGGTTGTTCGGTTTGATTCTTCGTGTTGCCCTGGTCGGGTGATGGTTCACCCTGCTCTATTGCTGGGTCTATATGATCGTTGTTTCTGCCGAGGCGGGATTTGGAGCGGCGCTTACGCCGCCGCTTTGACTGCTTCTTGAGGGAACAACCCTTCGCTGCGTCCTTCCGTTCCTCGTCGTCGTTTTCTTTGGGTGTGTCCACCATGTATACATCATATGATGAAGTGGGCGTCCAGTGCCCTGTGGGCAGTGGTTCCTGTTCGTCTCCTGCATCGTCGTCCATACCGTCGATGTCTTCAGAGTCGAAGTCGAGCATGTCGGTCAAATCGTCGACAGTGGCTACTAAGTGGGTGGTGGGTGGGCAGCGAATTTCTTCGTCATCTGCATCCGGAGTCTCCTGACAGGGAGAGAGACCTTAATGAGTTCAGTATGTCGCCGAAGGGCGAGTGCTGAAAGATATCCGCGGAGGTGAACTCCATGATCGGCGCCCAGTCGGATTCGATATGCACGGGCACAGGCGGTTCGGAGTCCGTGGCCGGGGAAGAATCCGGTAGTTCAGTGTCACGGCTCCCATGAAGGGTAAGGTCGATGTTCGGCTCGATCGCCGCTGAGAATACAGCCTCCATGGTGGGGTCTATCCACCCGTCCATGGATGGCGCAATTGGATCTGATTTGAGGGTCGGAGCGGTTGCCGGTGCGATCTCCTGAACACTGTCTGATGGTAGAGCTAAATCATGCTCATCGTGACCGTGCGGCGCACTCGGCAGGGGCTCGAATCCGTCGAAGATCAAGTCTCCGCGGATGTCGGCCGTGTAGTTTAAGCTTCCAAACCTGACCTGGTGGCCAGGGGCGTAACTCTCGATCTGCTCCAGGTGGCCAAGCGAGTTGGCCCGCAGTGCGAAGCCGCCGAATACAAAGATCTATCCGGGGAGAAAAGTCTCACCCTGGACTGCATCGCTATCGATGATTGAAGGAGCCATCAAGCCTAATGATGACGACACAGAGGAACTCTCAATGAAAGCACCAATGTCGGTGTCAAAACCGGCGGATCTCGGGTAGGGGGTCCCGAACTGTGCGTCTAAGGTGGATGGTAACAGGAGGCAGGGGACACGATGTTTTACCCAGGTTCGGGCCCTCTTGATGGAGGTAAAACCCTACGTCCTGCTTGATTATTCTTGATAATATGAGTAGTACAAGAGTTGATCTACCACGAGATCGGAGAGGCTAAACCCTAGAAGCTAGCCTATGGTATGATTGTATGTTGTCCTACGGACTAAAACCCTCCGGTTTATATAGACACCGGAGGGGGCTAGGGTTACACAAGGTCGGTTACAAAGGAGGAGATATACATATCTATATTGCCTAGCTTGCTTTCCACGCCAAGTAGAGTCCCATCCAGACATGGGACGAAGTCTTCAATCTTGTATCTTCATAGTCCAATAGTCCGGCCAAAGGATATAGTCCGGCTGTCCGGAGACCCCCTAATTCAGGACTCCCTCAGGCGGCGACTAGCGGTGAGGGCAGCCCCTGGCGGCGACTAGCGAGACGCACCAGGCGGTGCTTCTAGGGCGGGCGCGTCACTCGTCCATGGCGGCGCTATGGGGCTGCTTCCCATGGAAGAAGACACAGGGGAAGAAGGAAGGAGATCCTGCGGTTCTAAATTCCTTAATTTTTCTACAACCATTGTTTTTTTTGGTGGAATTACTCTACTTATTTGCTACGATCAACCACTGAATCTCTCCCAGTTCAAGTTTGTTTTCTGCTAGATCCGGTGCTTAATTTTGCTGCAATCATTGTTTTTTCTGCTGGAACTAGTCTACTTTTTTGCTACAATTGACCACTGAATCCCCAGCCAAGTCTACGTTTTTTGCTTCCACCATGTTCTGTTTCTGCTGGATCCTGTCATTGTTTTTGCTTCCACCATGTTCTGTCTTTTGGGCACCACATTCAGAGTTGCGACCGTGGGGGCGTCGTCGGGCTGCCGCCGGCGAGTTGGCCGACACTGCATTAGAAGCATGCGAAGGATTAGGGGGGAGGAGGAGGTGCATGGTTGCTGGGCATGGACATGGGGGAGACGAGGGGGGGAGTGGAGACGCGGCAACGGCGAACTCCGACCCACGGCGGGGGTGGCGACGGCAAACTTCGACAGCGGGGGCGGCGACCTGCGTGGTGGGCGGGGCATGGCGGGTCGATTTGATGGGGCGAGGGAAATTTTCTCCTACTCACTCGGAACGATGGGTGGGGGAACGAAACGGGGAAGCTGATCTGGCGGACGAGATGCCTTGCATCGTACGGCGCGGATGCGACCGACCCAAATTTAGGCCGGTGCGCCGGCGCAGATCAGCGCTTGAGTTTTTTTGCTGGGTGTGGGGTTTTTTTGGATGGCTGCGCGGGATGGGGTGGGAGGGGAGAAAAAAACCAGCGAAAAAAAAGACGGTTAAAAGTGGTGAGACGAAAATAAATCATAAAGGCTATTCATCAACTCAGACATTAGGAATAGAGATGCGTGCACTTTGCCGCGCCATTTATTTCTACTACCGTTTTCCTGCTTGGTTGCTAATTTACAGACAGATTCTTTTCTTTTCTATTTCTGCCGAGTGTTGTTGTTCCTTTTTTACGTGAATCTTGTGTTTTTATGAGCTTTGCTACGATAGTGTAACCGGTGCCAAATCCGCAGCGCCTTTCAACTAATTACGTTCACAAGGTGGAGACCCTCTTGATTTATTGGAAGGAAATATTAGAGTTCCATATACAAAGTCAAAAAGCTAATGAACATTATTCTCTTGCCAGTAGCAACACAACAAATTAGAAGAACGTAGCTAATACCAGAAAAAAGGTCTGATAGCTAACGCAAGTTACTGGGCGATCTCTCATGAATCTGATTTTAGAGCCCTTTGCTCCCGTCGAAATCCAATAATGCGCAACTGTAAGTAGATTCAGTTCAGTCCGTAGATGACCAGTCCACTAAATGGATGAACAATCGAAATACACCCCAAGCACTAATTGCTCTTCTCTTCAAAAGTCAGTTGTTCTGGGATACTAGAGTGATTAAGTGAAGACTTTGCCTAGTTTCGCAAGAAAAAAAAAGAGACTTTGCCTAGTTGTTGGCTACTTGGTTTGCACCCCCTTTCACATAATGGCTGGCAAACTTGATAAAAGGTAAACATCATCAAAAATAAGAAAACAAAAAAGGAATTATAGTAGATGTACCTTTGTTTAAGAAGTAGGCTCCTTGCATGATATTTCAAGCGAATATTTGGTCGTTGTACTGCATGTCGTGAAAGTAAATACACTCTCTGTCTAAAAATACTTATCAGATAAATGAATGTATCTAGACATACTTTAGTTCTAAATACATCCATTTTTATCCGTTTCTGCGCCGCGTAATTCTGGATGGATGGAGTAAAAAAATTGATGGCAATGCCAAAGAAGAGCAATTTTTTTTGCATTCCACCCTGCAACTTAATAAGTTCCGCGTCAGAGTAACTCGGTAGATAAGATTAAATATTTGGTCACATATTTAACAATATCCAGGTAATTAATACACCTAAATGAGCTATTTCAGCAGTCCATGACAGTCCTACATTGATCTGGTAAGAATGGAAGAAACACAAAATATTCAGAGTAATAATTAAGACATGGGTTATACCTGTATTAGCATATGAGCTAGAAATTTAACATGATGCACGACCGTTATCTACAATGCAACTTTTCTTGGGAAAACTGACTGATAGTGTTACAAGAGAACTCAGTTATAAAGATAATCCTAGGTCTACTTATTTTATAAACCTGAACTGAAAAGAGAGAAGATCCATCTTGATAGCTGTAAATTATGCTGAAAGTGCAATAGGTTTCTTAAAAAAAAACATCGTTCTTCAGCCAAAATTGTACAACATACGAGACTTCCTAAACTGTTTTTGACTAATTGGTGGGTACATCAACTCAAAAGTTGGAAAGTAGTACTCCTGCAGCCTGTACACAAACCATGTGAAACAAAGAGAATCCTAATGAGTCCCATTGAGTAACTAAACACACCAATTGAGAATTTTTAATAAGATGGCTGCATGCATCACCATGATGCAGAGGCCGGGGCTACGCCTCCATTTCCAAAAAAAAAACTGAACACACCAATGCACTATGTATGGAGCAAATGAATCCATTATGTGCATATCATATGAAAGAGCCCTCAAATAGAAAATATCAGGAAAAATTAGTACATATATTCATCGAAGACTGGCTGCAGAACACAAGGTTTGAACCGAGCTCGCCTCCCTTGTGTCCTCCCAATGACCAGCGGGGTCCATCGTGCTATCGAAGCCTAGAGCGCCCATATATAGCTCTCTACTTAGGCTTTATTTTAGCTTAATTCTGTGAACTTTTCTCTTCTATTTTCAATCATCTCAGTTGGATCTGAATCACTTCATGGACAAAGAGAACATCTAAAACAAGTATGAACTGAAATCTGAACCAAACTCAAGTTTCAGTTATATTTAAACTAAAAACTGAACTAAAACAAGTCTGAACTTTGAAAACTGAAATCTGAATATCTAAAACAAGTCTAAAGATGCCCGTACGTCACCACCTTCTCAAAGGTCTCGTTCGCATGTACCCCTATATGACCATGTTAACGTGTAGATCGTACCTCGAGGTCTCGGGAGGATCTGAGCTGAAAACTGAACTAAAAAATGTCTGAACTAAAGTAAGTCTGAAATGAAAAATGAAATCTGAACTAATGTGTGTTTCAATTGCCTGGGTGGACCAATTCTGGGAGGATATGCCGACAACTAGATTGGACTGTGGCTCGCCGGAAGGGGAACACGGCGCCCGTTGCGGTTTGCAGCGCGTAGGTGCTGCCCTCACCCTTCTTCCTCTCGACCGGTGGCGGACGGCGTGCCCCTCGACGTGGGCGTGGACGAGTACCGGTGCAGGAGGCGGCTATGGAACCCAACGATTTCGAGGAGCAGCAGCAGTATGCCACGAATTACGATCGCACCAACGGCCTTCATCACGGCGGACCAGCTCGTTGACATACACACGGGCATGCTGGCTTTACATCCTTAGTCTGTTATTCCTCCAATATCTTAGTATATTTTACTAATTTGTCTATTTTTGCTTGGTTTGTCTCAAACTTCACACATGCAAGAAACAAAATTAGCTTGAGACGTTTCTGCTTGGTCAGATGGCTACATATTTTCTTCTTTCCCTCACAGGGTTCTTTGTTCATCTACTCAACTGAAACATTTATACACCTATGACATGCAACCCGTGCCATTACCTGATCCACAAATTCACAAACATATGACTCATCCACCTCTACCAAATGACCATGCATGTGGTTATCGTTGAATTTTATGGGTTCAACCAATTCAATCTATGAAATAGTAGAAATGTTCATTTGATATGCGTGCTGCTGTTTTTCAAATATTTAGGGCCAAAAGGCAGAAGAGACGGATGTGAGAGTCACGGTCGAGTGTGTGTGCGGAGCAAGGCTGCCCTCTACATCAACCTGTAACTTCCCGCATAGGAAACAATTTCGTAGGTGTAACATTACTCGATTTATGGTGAATTTTCTAACACAAGTATCATGTACCGCATGCCACTGCCCCACCAGCTCTACTTCCCATGTTGTGTCACTTCGGTTGCCCTCATAATTAATCCATGCATCTGTCCTTTACTCATTATCTTTCGCACAAAAATAGAAGAAAAAATGATGTGGGGCGGTGGGGCACTATTATAGCAGAAGAGAATATGAGGGGTAGGTGAAGGGCTTAATATAACATAATGCGACGAGGAAGGTTGTAATAACACCCATGCAAATCTGGCAGGGGCAATTTACTATGTCAATTGGCCAAATCTGAATCCATAAAATTTCTCCAAGTTCACCACTCACGCCTTCGTACGGGAGATTTCAACTAGTCACACGCGCCTCAGCAGGAAGCCCCCTGAAGGATTGACCAAAGGGAGCCAACTTAGTGCAGGAGCATGTGGCCTCTCGCTATTTTCTTCTTGTGCCAGTTCACTCTAAGAAAAAAAATTGATCAAGAAGTCGAACAACTCCCGCTACAAGAAAAAAATGGACTGTCGGTTGGAGACATATTTAGAAAAATATTTCTCGAAAAAATCATGAGTTTTCAAAATGATTATTAGTTTTAACCAAATTCACAAATTTTTAGAAATGCCCATGGATTTTAGAAAATATTCACAAAGCTTTTAAAAATATTCATGAGTTCTAAAGAATGTTAAATTTTTCAAAAAGTTAAATAATTTTTGAAAAATATTCACATATTTTTTAAACATTGTTTTACAAAAATTCATATATTAAAAAGGAACAAGAAGGAAAACAATAAAATAGAAAAAGGAAAGACAACGAAAAATAAACAAAAAGACAAAATAAGAAACCGGTAGAAACGGACGAAAATAGATATAGAAAGTAACTATAGCACTAAAATGGGGTACAACCAAGCGCTTGTGCATTCTTCGGATTGAGCCCATAATGATCGCTCGTGTCCAATGCATACCGTTTGGGCACTATTCTTCACTGCAGGCGAAGAATAGGAAATTCCATGCCCACAATGTAGGTTATCAGAAAACTGTGAAGAATACAAAACACTAGAGGTATACGCGCGCTTTGCCGCGCCGTTTATTTGTACTACCATTTTCCTGTTTGGTTGCTTATTTATGACAGATTATTTGCTTTTCTATTTCTGCCGAGTGTTGTTGTTCCTTTTTTTTTGTAAATCTTGTATTTTTGATGAGCTTTACTACGATAGTGTAGCCAGTGCCAAATCCGCAAAGCCTATCAACTAAGTACGTTCACAAGGTGGAGACCCTCTTGATTTACTGGAAGAAAAATCAGAGTCTCTGGCCAGTAGCAACACAACAAATTAGAAGAACATAGCTAATACCAGAAAAAGGTCTGATCGCTAACGCAAGTTACTGGGCGATCTCTGATGAATCTGATTTCAGAGCCCTTTGCTCGCGTCAAAATCCAATAATGTGCAACTGTAATTAGATTCAGTTCAGTCCGTAGATGACCAGTCCATTAAATGCATGAACAATCAAAATGCATCCCAAGCACTAATTGCTCTTCAAAAGTCAGTTGTTCTGGGAGTCTAGAATGATTGTTTTTAGCGTAATAACTTTATTCCTTAAATAACAGCAAGATCGTTTACCTAATAATGAAGCGAAAAGGTGTGATGGCACCCGGGTTCCCCGGCACCCTCTTATCTGGAGCGTCTGGCCTTTTTAAGATTCGTGCAGTGTTGCAGGCGACAGCAGGCCATTAGCGGTGGCAGGTTTAATTAAGCAGGTAGGCTGTGTGAGGCAGAGTAGGCTTTTTGCAGAGGTAAAAGTAGGCCTGGCCGGAGTTGAAAGGACAGGTCATGGGCTTTTTGCATGTGGCGTCTGCGGTGCATGCGGCGTCATGGACCCCAGGAACATCACATCAGCCTCATACTACTTTTTATTTCTTTGTTCTTGTCATGTAAACTCCAACGTTTTATTTCTTTGTTCTCTGTCATGTAAACCCCAACGTTTATCTGTCACAAATGTTCTCTCCCTCTCTCTCTCCATTTTTTCTGTGTCACTTCTTCTGAAAAAAGTGAAGTTCTCTCTCATAGGCTCTCTCTCTCCATTATTTCTGTCACTTACAGAAAGTCTGATGCAGCAGCGTCCTCTCACTCAACAGTGTACTACACTAAAAAAAAGGAGAGAATTGTCCTGTTGTTTCCCTTAGCTGCTAGAGAAATGAAATCTGTGTCAGATGAACACTGCACGGGATACTGTTGATGTACTCTGGCCGCATGTCACGGACAGCAACCTCCCGCGCTTAACAGCTGGCCACTGCGTCTGCTAATCAAATTACGATACAGTACATGGCACAGATCTCTATGCGGTGAATTCTGAAGGTATGGTTTTGATAAGGGGGTGCCTAGACACCCGGTGTTGAAAGTCCACTCTCGTGAAGAATAAAGTCAGGGACGAAAGTCTTCCAAACAAGCAGTGCTTTGCTAAGCCATCCGGTAATAACGAGTTTGCTTCTCTGCTACAATAATCGAAACTGGTACTTGCGAATTCCATTGCCAAGAGGGAACATTCTGCAATGACCGGAACATCAACTCCTTTATAAGCATCCGGATTAGATATAGCCTCCAAAGCTGTCATGCAGTCAGACTCAATGATAAGCTTTGTGCAACCCAATTTCGCTGCGAGGTACAGTCCACATCGAATAGCAATCAACTTAGCTGAACCTGCGCTTAATATGTGGGGTAATACTAAGGTTTCTACCCCCAGAAATTTTCCATGGTCGCCACGAGCTACTACACCACAAGCTCCACTGAAATTCTTCTCATGAAATGATGCATCAACATTCACTTTGATAACTCCCGTGCTTGGCTTTTTCCATACATGATCAGTGCGTCATATTGGCTGCTTCGGTGTATTAGCACGAACAAAATTTATAGCAAAAACCTGGATAGAGATAGCTGTTTTGTTCCGGCGTTTGCACAGTCTCACCCTTCGTACTTTGCCTCCTTTGCCACCATATAAACTACATGGCCACCAAGATAAGCTCAGCCGTAGGTATACTATGTGTCATTGTACGCAGTTTGAGCAAAATATCAAGGCTTATAAATCCCGACCGGTCCTGCTGAACAGCTTGGTCAATCACCTCTGGTAGGCCAAGTGTTGTCCAAACTTGCACGACTCGGTCGCATGAACACAAGCAATGCTGGATATCTTCTAGTCGAATTTTGCACAAAGGGCATTGCGGGAGCAGGGGTACATGTCTACCCGCGAGAACATTGTAACATGCTAAAATCCCCTTTAGCACTTTCCAGCCAAAAGTGCTAAATCTTTCCTGGTAGACGGAGCTTCCATAACTCCTTCCAAACCGGATTCAGTTGGGCACCGCCTGAACTATACAGATTTGTGTAATGACGTCCGAATTGGTGATCAAGCTCCACATGATGTGTCGAACGAACCGAGAAGGTTCCAGATCTTGTGTGGTGCCAATCCACAAAATCTTCCATAGCTTCAACATGGAGTGGGATTTGGAGTATTCTGTACACATCAACTGGTGAGAACACGCTTTGGATGAGGGGCTCATCCCATTGTCCTGTGCGGGGATCGATTATATCCTGCACTTTTGATAACATAATTCCACCTCTCGGGGTTATCGGTTCCTTGTTTCACTAGATGGAATCCATGGATCCTCCCAAATATCTATCTGAGAACTGCCCACTCGCCAAATACACCCTCTCTTAAAAGTTTGTATGCCGGCAACTATACTTTGCCACGTAAACGAAGAACCTTTCTTAGGGCCAGCTTTTAGAATATCACCATTAGGGTAATATTTTGCACCGAGAACACGTGCACACAAGGAGTCAGGGTTCTGGAGAAGGCGCCAACACTGCTTCGCTAACATAGCAAGGTTGAAGTTGTGAAGGCCTCGAAACCCCATTCCTCCCTTCTTCTTCGGGACACACATTTTCCACCATGCAAACCAATGCATTTTCCTTTTCTCCTCTCCACCACCTCACCAGTAGCTCAATATTTCATCCATGATTGATTTACATACCCCCTTTGGTAACTTGAACACGGACATAGCATATGCTAGAATTGCCTGCGCTACTGCTTTTAGGAGAATCTCTTTACCTTGCACGAATAATTTTTTTCCTTCCATCCCTTCAATCTGTGGCACACTCTCACTACTAGGGAAAAGGTTAGCAGTAGCGCAGGGTTTTGCCTTATCAGTAGTGCGGGCCCCGACGCTACTGGTAAGGTGCTACAGCTAATTTTTACTAGTAGCGTGGGTTTGCCCGTGCTACTGCTAACATACATAGTAGTAGCATGCTTGCTGAACGCTCACTACTGCTAATGGCACGCTGCTACTATGTGCGTACCCGCGCTACTGCTAAATTTTCTAGTTTTTTTTTCTGCAACATATTGTATTTGTATAGGTATTATACAGTAGTCTCATCATATAATTTTATGATCATGACGAGTTATTATAT
>NC_041382.1:740107868-740109791 GCF_002162155.2 Triticum dicoccoides | reverse complement strand
GGGCAAACATTGGAGACAGGATGATCGCCATTCTTCATAATGGAGAGTCAGGGTCTATATTGTTTTATGCTATTTTACCTTAAGGGTGTTTAGGTCCTACCTGATACTGATGATCATGTGCTAAGAACAATTATGTAGGGTTGGGTTCGATGACTATGAGGATGATGATCGTATGACTTATTATTAATAACGAGTAGAAGTTGTATATGATGATGCATGATTAGTAGGACTTGTTATTATATATATATATATATATATATATATATATATATATATATATATATATATATATATATATATATATATATATATATATATATATATATATATATATATATATATATATATATATATATATATATATATGATGATGTATGATGCAAGCATGCATAAGCATTTTATATCTGCGGGGGTGCAATGAACATAGTAGCAGCGTTGATAAACCAAGGACGAAGATATAAGAGAAGACACTTCTCTCTATTAGCTAGCTATAATAACAACCTAAAAATAACCCCTAAAGCAGCCACTTTTAAAAAAAATTGACTTTTGGTCCCGGTTGGAGCCACCAACCGGGACCAAAGGCCCCCTGACTCGGGTGGGCGCACAGGGCCACGTGGAGGCACATTGGTCCTGGTTCTGGTTTGAACCGGGACTAATGGGTGGAGGTATTAGTAACGACCCATTAGTCCCGGTTCATGAACCGGGACTAAAGGCCCTTACGAACCGGGACTAATGGATGGTTTTCTACTAGTGTTTTCTAGAGATTCATTTGTTTAGTAATCCAAAACAGTATTAGGTATATACTTTTTTGTGTTCGTTCCTTGTGATATGTATTTACCAACTCCCAGCTTTCAAATAATAAACATTGGAGATTATCATTACAAAAGGCATGGAACATCTTCAGGGAAATGGCAGCAGCACATCATATTTGGAACAAAATACAGTAACTAACAGTGTTGTATTTGCTAGTCAAGCAATGTTCATTATTGATAAAATTTGAAAATATCGCAAAACATTGGTAAATTGATGAGGTCAGACCATATCAAGGAAATCAGACTTGAAATCTTTACCCAACTTCAATCTGAGCTTCAAGATAGGCCATTCACCTAGCAGCTTTGTGAGAATGGGCAACAAAGCTACCATAAGACAAATTGCAATGGCCAACCAGTGGAGGCGTGAAGCCAGCACAGTGTATAAACCAGTTGAAAAGGCAGTAGTAGTTGCCACGTATGCAAACCACATGAGCTTCTTAGTGAAGGATCTGTAATAAATCAAGAACTCGTAATCCTCCCACCTTGCTATGATGCATATGAAGGCCACGGCAAACGAGGAGCACAATGCCAAGACGTCAGAAATCAAGAATGCCTGGAATGCAAACTTCCTAGACATGATGGGAAGTCCCTCACTTCCAGCATCATTGTCATAACCTCCAGGAAGGGTGAAGGCGGCTGCAAAGGTAATTGTTGCCATGAGTATCGCCACTAACGAAGTGTTACTTGTGTATGTTTTAGTTAGTGACTTCGCTTCCATCCTTGATTTCATAGTCGCCTGTTGTTTTGTACGTCTGTGAAGATTATAAGATATGGTGGCACATCTGGGATCAGCTCTCAGCATAAGCATGTTCACTTCATTCTGCATATATTCAGAAGGAAGATACAAATGGGGATCATATCAATTCTATTATATGGGTAGGATGGCATTACATTTGAACAGAGAGACAAAGGCAATGTTGGAAAAAGCGGACTACAAAACTGTTATATAAATGGACAAACATAATTTAAATTTGCAACATAAAGTTATCTATATGATATTAGAATTAGAATAAAGAATCAAATAAAAAATATAAAATATGCATACGCAATTTAAAGTCTTGGCATGATCCGCGAAGTCCATCAATTCCCAAGCTGGTACATTACCATGATT
>NC_041382.1:740096306-740107858 GCF_002162155.2 Triticum dicoccoides | reverse complement strand
TTGGGTGAAATAGACGTGGATTAGATCCAAGTGGGGGCAACATGGTGCAGATCGAAAGTACTACTAATCCAAGTTTGGATTAGTAGTACTTTCGATCTGCACCATGTTGCCTCCACTTGAATCTAATCAACGTTTTTCACCCACTGATATATACAATAACTCATCATGCTCATAACAATATAACAACTCAGCATCATCATCATAATAATAACTCATCATCATTATCATAATAACAAGTCATATTCATCATCATCATAGTCATCTAACAACTTCTACTCGTTATCATAATAACAAGTCATACTCATTATCATCATAGTCATCTAATCAACCCTACTTAATTGTTCTTAGCACATGATAATGAGTATTAGCTAGGACCTGCTACCCTCTCTAAGGTAAAATAGTATAAAACAACATAGCCCCTGACTCTCCATTATGGAGAATGGAGATTATTCCGTCTCCAATTCGTGGGCTTCGCACAATGTTGCTTCCAAGTAGCTCCCTACGATCATTCATAACTTTTTTCCATTCTTTTATTGTGAGGTCTTCATTTGTTCGAGAAATCTTGTATGAACCGTGTGACCCATAGGCAAACTTGGCCGTAAGCTAACAACATCCATGTGACCTTTCGTATGCATCAGATGAGGCACACAATCCTTCGGCATTTCTATTGAAGAGCATAATAGTAATGTAGTTAGCAATGTAGATTAGCTTTAGAAGAATGTATGCAAAAGATGCACTGGTGTCATAATAATAAAAAATCTTACCATGCCATTTCCATGGATTTTGCCATAGTTCAACACGTGAACTAGTGGCACGTATTGACCATAGTGTGGAGGAGTTTCATAATTCTTATTGAAAGTCTCAACATCAATAATAAAGGAGGCAAGATGATCTTTCTCTTCGTAAGTTAGTTCAGAGCCACAAGTGTAGTACATTTTGTCTACTACTTTCCGAACATTTTTTGAAGAATTGAAATAAGCTGTCAAATGGAAATATATAAGCTGTCAACTATTTTTATAGAAACAATATAAATTACACAATAATGAGAAACTCACATAGAGGTAGAAGTGGAAGCGTATCAACATCGACCCAAATGTCGATATTCTCTTCCTCGACATTATCTTCGTCGATGCCATCTTCAGGATCACCAAGATCGAAGATGACATGCATACCCTCCTGAAAACCATACGCCTTGCATAGTGCTGCCCAATTCGAACAACCAAGATGGGAGTAGGTCACCTTATTGTATATCTTTACGCTAAAAGCATAACCATGATGGGTCCTGAGGTGAACTCTCTTTATCTGCATATTATCATGATCTTCGAAATCCAGCTTCTCCAAGACATAACGTCTTGCATGGCAGGGGATGGGCTAGTCGAATTATAGAAAGCGGAAATTACACGTTGAAGAAACATAAGTCATGCTTGACTTCAATTCAGAAAAATTTGCTAATTAAAAAAAGATCAAGCATTCAATTTTTCATAATTTTGAAAAATGTTGACAAATACAAAACAATGTTCAGGAATACAAATAATATTGATGAATCCAAAAATGTTCTCCAATTCAGAAAATGTTCAAGAAATCAGAAAATATTCGCAATTACAAAAATATCCATGAACTTAAAAAAATATTTCCAAATTCGTTTTTTAATGAATTTCAAAACATAAATAAAAAATTATAAGAAAACCGAATGAAAATACTGAAAAAGAGAGAAAACTGGAAAAAGACACATTAAAAAGCCGAAATGGGTCGGACCATGTAGCGTGCACTTCAATGGGGTTTGCGTTTGCTTTATGAGATATAGGAAACGCCTTCTTGCTATAGGCGAGACAATTTACTTTTTGAAGGGTGCTAGAGAATAGAGCTCCTCGTCAGCGCCTTTAGCGCTAGTTAGGTAGCTAGCGCTCGCGTTGGTTGCCAGCTGGCTTGCCCACTCGCTCGCTTTGCCGCTCGCCCACTTCATCCACTTGCCCACTTCGCTTCGTCAACTAGTTTATTGTTTTCTTTTCTTTCTCCAAAAATAGCTAGCTTCTTTGTTTATTTTCTTCAGTTGGTATGCTACGAAAAAAAAACAACCAGTCATAGTACTATTGAACAAAAAATCATGAGATGAAAAACGTTCACATATTAAAAAATTCATGAATTTGGAAGAAATACGAATTTGAAAAAAGTTCATGGAATTGAATAAATTCTCACGAATTTCTGGATATTGAAAAAGTTCATGAATTTGACTTTTGGGGGGGGGGGGTGTGGATTTGAATAAATGTCCACGAATTTGTGGATCTGACAAAAGTTCATGAAATATGTATATAGAAGTTGGCAAATTTGATACCAGCTCATGAAGTTGGAAAATGTCCCCGAACTTGAAATTTGTCCATGGATGCCAATTAAAAAACTCATGAGTTTAAAAACAATTAACCAATTTGAAAATCCGTTCATGAATTTGAATTAAAAAAGTATACGCATTTGAAAAAAGTTCATGAGTTTGAAAAAATGCTCACAAATTTGAAAATTGTTCACGAGTTTGAAAACAATTCATGTATTTGAAAATAAGTACATGAATTCAAAAAAATTCATGAGTTCCAAAAAAGCTCCAAGGGATTAAAAAAAGTACATGGATTTGAAAAACAAAATCACGAACTCGGAAAAGTTGAAGGTTCAAAAAAAAGTTTACGAACTCAAAAAAGCTTGCAGATTTGGAAAAAAGTTCATCATTTTTTTTAAGATCATGATTTGGAAAATAAATTTAAGGACTAAAAGTTCATCGATTTAAAATGTCATGAGGTTGCAAAAATTAATGTGTCTTCAAAAAATTTCACGTAGTTGGAAAAAGTTCATCAATTTTGAAAAAAAGTTCGTGATTTTGAAGAAAGTGTTTGATTAGAAAACAGTTTGCACATTTTGAAACAAAGGTAAAAGAAAAAATATAAGATAAATAAAAGAAAATAAAAAGGGAAAGAAAAAAGAGAAGGGAAAAAGAAAAGAAAAACCGAATAAAAACCTTCTAGAAAGGCCAGAATTAAAAAAAAAGGCCAGAAGCTTCCCCAAACCGGCTACGAAAAGCTTGCCAAAACCAGCCAAGACGAGAGCCACGCGCTGAGAATGCAGTGGCAGCACACCCCCGGCCGGCCCAAATGCGGCCGGCACGCCCCCTGTTTTTTTTCGTGTTTTCCTTTGCGTTTTTTTTCTTTTTTTAATAATTCAGGATATCAAACAGCTTCTAAATTTCAGTAAAAGTTGCTTATTTTAAAAAAACAATTATGATTTCTATTTTTTTTCATTATTTCAAAATATGCTCGCGAATTCAAAAAATGTTAATGAATTTGCAAAAAAATGTTCACAAATTCAAAGAATGTTCACCAATTTAGAAAATGTTCATGATTTTAAAAAAAGTTCATGCATTCGCGAAACGTTCAAGAATTTGCAAAAAATATTTATGATTACAAAAAATGTTCACGAATCGAAAAAAATGTTCATGATTTCAAAAAAAGTTCATGCATTCACGAAATGTTCACGAATTTGCAAAAAATGTTCATGATTACAAAAAATTGTCTTGATTTTAAGATAATTTTCATGGTTCAAAAAATGTTTGCGAATTCGAAAAAATGTTCACATATTTGTACAAAATGTTCATGCTTCCAAAGGAATGAATTTGCTTTTAATTTTACGAACATACTTTGAACATCAATGAATAAATTTGGCATTTGATGAACATTTTTTTAATTTGAAGAACAAAACTTGTGCTAGATTAATTTTTTGCAAAATATTATTTACAAAATTTGCATTTGATGAACATTATTTTGAAAAAATGATGAACAAATTTTTAATTCAGTGAGCAAAATTTTGAATGTGATGAACGTAAAATTAAATGAAAAAAAAGAAACCGATGAATATTTTTTTAGTTTGACGAACAACTTTTGACTTTTATGAACATTTTTTAAATCTGATGAACAAAAAATTGAATTGGATGAACATGTTATGAATTGTTAGACATTTTCTTGCATGGTTGAACATTTGTTGAATTCGATGAACAAAAAAAGTTGTTAACGAATTCGAAATAAAAAAAATGCCAAAAATAGTCAAAAAGTGAAGAAGAAGAAAATAAAAAAAAGGGAAAGAAAAACCAAAAAAGAAAAGAAACGAAAGAAAAAATTGGAAAGAACAGAAAAACGGTAAAAGCCAGTATAGAAAACATAAAAAATGAAAAAACTTGTTCTACGAAGGTTCTAGAACCTTCCCAAAACCGGGAGAACCAGAAGAAGGGAAGCGAACTGGGCCGGCCCGAAAGACACATGGGGTACGCGCTACAGTGTTACCCGGCGACCTACGCGCCATATAGGAACCCCGAGCCAAGACATAGATGCTTCTTCGAGAGCAGCGTTTTGGTGCTCAGGTTCACCTGCACCTGATATCCTGGACGTTAAATGTTGCATGGGGATCAGGGAATATGTCAGGGAAATCAATGGCATGGTGCGTTGGAAAAAAGAATACGAGCCATATACTGTAGGAAACAGTGGAGTGTTGTGGGCATCTTTCGTAGGGCGCGTGGGCAATTCAAACGAGCGGTTTATCCTTCCGTCAGATGTGGATTCTGATCCGTGGCTTGGGAACATCTGTTACAACCTGAGCCTTGGTCCAATCTGTCAGCACATGGCGTTGGTCTGCCGTTGGAACTTACTGGAGTTGTGGCACACACATATGGACTAGGGGCGGCCAAAGGTATCGACCTGCAGATGAGGAAGATTGCACAGATTGCTTTTGTGCGGTGGCGCAGTCTGAGCTTGGTGGTCGGAGATGGCGGCGAGTGGAATGGAGTTCATGCTGGACCCCGTCGACATGTTAGGGCATGTACAATGGTTGATAAAATAGTCTTATCTTAAGTCTTGCATGTAATTAAGAGATGACAAAAAAAGATGTCTGCAATGGGTCATTTCTTAGCCTTATCTTCATAACTAGTTATTCCTAAAAACGTGGTGACACATATTGTGCTAAGATATCATCTCTTGTCTTATCTTAAATAAGAGAAGACAAGCCTTTTCTTATGAGTTTTCTCTCATCCACCTCATCATTTATCCTACATGGCACTCCTAAGATAACACCATTGTACATGCCCTTAGCCATGGCTTTTGGGATTCTCTTTTAGCATCCGGTGTTGACATCCGCTGGCGCTCCTCCCGGCGAGAGAGCCTGAATTCCCTACGGCATCCGATTCGGATGGAACTTGACCTGTGCAGAATTGTTCGGGCCTTGCTAGGTGTAGGGAACCGCGGTGGAAATGCAGAACATGAAGAACACATAACCAAGAGTGTCAGTTCAATCGATAGGGAAAGTCAACCCAGAAACACTGTGATGAACAAGTTGGTAATGTACAAAAAAACTAATTACCCAAACCACACATACAAACTACAAGTTGCGTGCCCGACATGGCCATTTCCTCTGTTGCCGTCCGTTGTGGTTCCCCGGGCTAGGTGGCAGCTGATTGATCGCAATCACAAACACCTTTGCTTGTCTCTGTCTGCGATCGATGATTGGCATGGCGAGGCGGCACCGACACGAGCATGCGGTGCCACCACCGTGACACAGGTTTGAAGCCATCTGCAAGGACGAGGGGGAGTCCACGACGACGGTGGTGAACAAGGGGGCATGTGCCAGTAGTGCGCGGTGGTGACTGTGGCGGACTGCGCGACGCTGGCGTGCTGCCCGTGCGTGATCGTCACTCGTCAGCCTCCTGGTCCTGGCGCTCGTTAGGGCGCCGTTCGCCGTCGGCAAGCTAGTGACCAGGATGACGCCGAGGCGGCTGCTGCTACGTGGGAAGCGGGCGCCCCGACGCCGAGCGACGATGGCGGCATCCGCGAGAAGGGCAGAGAAGGAGCTCGATGTCGTCGGCGTCGAGACAACGGAGACGACGGGCGGTGAGGTTGTCCGGCAGGATTCGTCTATCAACACGAGGGGGAGCTGCGTGGCTAGAGGAGATGTAAGGAACAGGTCGGCTCAGTATGGTCCATGTTTCGTGAGGACTTGGCTGAGCCGGCGACCAGAAGACGGCGCCTACCAGTCATAAATGTGGCAGACATATTTGTGTTACAACTCCTATACGCTTGAGATACTATACATGAATGGTCTCAGATCCCGAGGAACCTGGGCGGTGGAGATATAGGGAGCATAGCTCAGAAATGCATTTCCCCGCTTCTTCCTCCTTTCTCCTTCCTCTTCCGAGGCACAAATTGCATGTAGGAAGCCCGGCCCAGTTTCACGTCTTCTTCCTCCTGCTTCGGTCCTTCCTCCATCCTCCTCCCTTCTTCGTGCTAAACACGCACAGCGAGTCAGCGATCACGCAAGTAGTTCTCGCAAGCCTAAAGTGACCAACACGGAGCGATCTGCCTACATGCAATTTGTGCCCCGTGCTCAGCGCGGAGGAGATTGGGACGCCATGTCCACCCCGACGAGCTACTTAAACAACAGCGCGCGTCCTTGAAATGCAGTCCTACCCATCAAAAGCTCACAGCGCAGAGCAGTACGTCTGCCTCCCATACACATTTCGCACAGCGCAGAGCAGTTCCAGTCCGAGTTTCCATGGCCGCCGCCGGGAACCCCATCGGTGGCGTCCTGCTGCTTCTGCTGCTCGTAGCCGCCTTCATGTCCACCGCCGAAGGCAGAATCAAGGGGGTCGTCCGAGCTCCCTTGGCGTCTGTCGCACCAGCACCAGGCGCCGGCGAGCGTGACATGGTAGGCGAGCGCGTGCCCACGCACTCCGTCGTGGACTGTTTCATGGGCTGCGTCAGCATGGCGGAGGATTGTGGGGGCTTTTGCATGGACAAGCCGCTCGACGAAGCGAACGACTGCATGACGGAATGCCTCACCGCTGACCTCTCCTGCCTCACCGGCTGCGGCCCGGCACTCGGTCCCGCGCCGCCGGCTGATGCCTGAGGAGCTACTCCGAGCCTCCGTTCACCATTCTTCGGTTCTTCCTATGTAATCGTGTGAGACAGTATAAACTCTGCATTGTACCGTAGCTGATCACTGTATTGTCAGCTGTACCGCACACCCCCTCACTTGTAGCAGTTCATGCCCACGATCGTCAGAACGTGCATAGCTGCAGTTGGTCTACTTATATATACTGTAACTCGACGAATAAATAAATGAATCAAGCTTTCCAGTATTCAGTTTCTCTCAGTTTAACATGGTAATCAGTTAGATCCTCAATGAGCCCCCGCCGCCGGCGACGGCACTCTTCCTTCTCTCACATCTAGCACCATCACTTGCCGATTCCGTCCGGATGAAAGACGACTTTGCAATTCTGCAGTGGATTTACAGTTTACACTCGGAGTCTCGGATTTCGACCGAGCTCTTGGGTCTTCTTCCGAACGACGGCGCCACCACAGCTATCATCTGGGCTGAGTTACAGCTGTTGTTCCAGGGCAACCGTGACGCACGGATCCAACACCTGGAGAAGGCGATGCGCACAATCCGTCAGCGCCCCGATGAACCGGTCGGGCATTACTGCCAGCGAGTCAGCGACTCAGGGCTATCGCTGATGAACTGCGGGAACTTGGGAACCCCGTCGGCGACCGCACCCTCATCACAGCGCTACTCAAGATGGCAACGGGGGACGATTCTAAGGGGGGACGAGGGGGGGCGAGACCCCCCCTAATGATCGAGTGGTCCCTCGATAACGATCAGCGATCCCCTAATTTTTCTGCTTGCCTCCATGTACGTAACCTGCTTTGCCCCCCCTATCCTCAGCCCATGTACTGGCACAGCCCATTAGATTTTTTTTTAGTTGGTACAGCCCATTGGATATGGAGCACTAACATGCCAAGGTGGGCATCGTGGAAAACAAAAAGGCCATGTTAGTTACAGCACGAGTCCATGTATCTCTTAGAGGTAGTCTGTTCGTTTCCAAGCCGCCGCCCGCTGCTGAGATCGAGACTTATCTGCTGGCCGCTCCGTTCGCCGTCGCGTTCCGCACGTAGCCTACGGTGTGTGATCTGCTGGTGCTGCTACTACGCCGAGTCACTGCTATCGGCTCCACGTACAGGATCAAGTCCAAAGGCTGCTCTTCGATCGTGACGACAAGAGCATGAGTTTTCTCTCGGCGAGTCCGTGAGTCGTTTTCTCTCGGCGAGTTTTCTCTCCCCGACGGTGATAGCCTAGGGTTTCGACATACTCCGGCGCCGCGGCCGGATCTTACCTTCTTTTCCCCGATCGAACCTGCTGGTGATCCCCTGGACTCGGGCTGATCAAGGGAGGCCCCTCGTGACCTTACCCGGCCTTGGTTATAGTGGTTTCTCTGGCAGATCGATCTAGGGTTTTCGTTGGCGGCGACTAGACTGCTCGGTTCATGGCGTCAGGATCAAGCTCACAGGGGCGGCATGGCAAGGAGACGACGGAGGAGCTGCTAGCCAGGTTGAATTTGCAGGAGGAGGAAGATGATGATTTCGTGTGGGAGGAGGAGTTACCGGATCTGGGGGTGCCGGCGAAGTGGCTAGCCATAGCCAGGGTACACACTACAAGGACTTTCAGCCCTAATGCTCTTTATGGGGACATGCGTGCAGCCTGGAATTGTAAGACAATAGGCTTTGGGGGGGAACCGGCACAACCCTCTAGGGGTGGCCTATCACATATATATATATAATGAGGTGGTATACAACGTTACAATATACACATGTAAATACAGTCTAACACCCTCCCTCAATCTTAGCCACTTTCTAATGAATCTAGAAGGGTAAGATTGCGCCTGCAAGTCTCAAACTGTGGCAAAGGCAATGGCTTGGTGAAGATGTCAGCAAGTTGATCCTTGGAAGAAATAAACTTGATCTGTAGTTGCTTCTGAGAGACACGTTCACGCACAAAGTGATAGTCAACTTCAATGTGTTTCGTTCGGGCATGGAATACCGGATTTGCAGAAAGGTATGTAGCACCGATGTTATCACACCAAAGAACATGAGGCTGTGATTGGGGTATACTTAACTCCTGAAGCAAGGACTGTACCCAGATGGTCTCTGATGTGGCATTGGCCACAGCCTTATACTCGGCCTCAGTACTGCTACGCGAGACAGTAGCCTGTTTCCGAGCACTCCAGGCAATCAGGTTAGAGCCAAAGAAGACAGCATAACCCCCCGTGGATCGCCTGTCATCCGGATTGCCAGCCCAGTCTGCATCAGAATATGCTGAAAGACAACCAGAGTCAGACGGCCGAATATGCAAACCATGAGCCACCGTGAAACGAATATAGCGCAAAATCCGCTTAACAGCAGACCAATGAGTGTCACGGGGTGACTGCAGATACTGGCAGACTCGGTTAACAGCATAGGAAATGTCTGGTCGCGTGATCGTCAAGTACTGGAGCCCACCAACAATACTCCTGTACTCTGTCGCATCAGAAGAAGAAAGAAGCACACCATCAACAGCATTGAGCTTATCAGTGGTAGACATGGGTGTAGTCGTCGGTTTGCACTTAAGCATCCCAGCTCGCTGCAACAAATCTAGAGAGTACTTCTTCTGCGTCATAACAAGGCCAGCAGCACGAGAAGTAACCTCCACACCAAGAAAGTAATGAAGCTTCCCAAGGTCCTTGACCGCAAAATCAGCACCAAGTGAGCGAACAAGCGCAGTAGCAGCCGACTGAGAGGAGCTGACCAAAATGATATCATCTACATAGACCAACAAGTACATAGTAACCTCAGGCCTTTGAAGAAGAAACAATGAGGAGTCAGCAGTTGATGATGCAAAACCATGAGCACGAAGAGCCATTGCAAGACGAGCATGCCAAGCACGAGGAGCCTGCTTCAGACCATAAATTGCCTTGGACAGACGACAGAGATGATCAGGGCGATCCGGATCAGAGAAACCCGAAGGCTGGCGCATGTAAACCTCCTCCGCCAAGACACCATGAAGAAAAGCATTTTGAACATCAAGCTGACGAAGAAACCAACCTCGAGTAACAGCCAGAGAGAGAAGAAGTCTGATGGTAGTAGGCTTGACCACTGGACTGAAGGTGTCTTCATAGTCAAGTCCAAAACGCTGTCGAAAACCACGAGCAACCAGACGAGCCTTATAGCGCTCAATGGACCCATCAGAATGCCTCTTCACTTTGAAAACCCATTTGGAATCAATGACATTTACCCGTGATTGTGGAGGAACAAGAGTCCATGTCTGATTGCGAAGAAGCGCTTGATACTCCTGCTCCATGGCCTCTCTCCAATGAGGAATGCGCATAGCAGCTTGATACGTGCGTGGCTCAGAGGATGGATCTGCGATAGCAGCAGACATGCACGCCGCTAACCAAGCAACTGTGCCATCGTGACGTTGCTTAGGCTGAAAAATGCCACTCCGACTGCGCGTATGTGGACGTAGAGCAGCAGCAGGAGCCGGCGGAGGCGAAGGTGACGGAGACGTGACGGTCGCCGGAGATGCAGGAATCACCTCAGGCAAGCTCGGGACAGACGACTCCGGGCTGCATGGAGAAGACTGGCCCGACGACAGGGGCTCAGAGGCCATGGGCGAACCGAGAGTGGGCGAGGCCAGCTCCGGTGACACCGGCCCAGACGGCCTTGGCGAGGCGAGAGCAGGCGAGGCCGGCCCTGGTGAGAAGGGCCCAGACACCCTGGGCGAGGCAGGGGCGGGCGAGGCCAGGCCTGGTGATGATTGCCCCGACGCCCTGGGCGAGACGGGGACCGAGGAGGCCGGCCCAGTCGGCGGGGTTGCAGGGCGCGACGATGGCGAAGGCAGCCCAGAAGCCAGAGGCGACCGGGCCAGGACGTCGATCGGCCGTGCATGAGCACGGAAACCGAGGCCATGCAGGGGCGCCATGTGCTCCTCATGCACAACAGAAGGTGCCGAGGATGAAGGCGATGGCGACGAAGAGGAAGATGGCACTTCCAGAATCTCCAAACGAGCCCCACGACCAGTGCCTGCACCATGGTTAGGCAACAATAGAGGAGAATATGCAACATCATCAAATTGGTCAGAAGCAACAAAGGATGAAAGCATGACAGGTGGCTCGGTAGTGGACACAGGGAGTTTGGCAAAGGGAAAAACATGCTCATCAAACACAACATCTCGAGAGATGTAGACACGATTAGTAGGCACATGAAGACATTTGTATCCTTTATGAAGAGAGCTATAACCAAGAAAAACACACTTCTTGGAACGAAACTCGAGCTTACGCTTGTTATATGGACGGAGATGGGGCCAGCAAGCACACCCAAACACCTTGAGAAAGGTGTAGTCCGGTTGTTCATTAAGGAGAACTTCAATGGGAGTCTTCATATTCAAAACACGAGTGGGAGTACGATTGATGAGAAAACATGCAGTGGTGAAAGCATCACTCCAAAAACGAAATGGAACAGATGCATGGGCCAAAAGAGTCAGACCAGCTTCAACAATGTGACGATGCTTACGTTCTACTGAACCATTCTGCTGATGTGTATGTGGACATGCTAAACGGTGAGTGATCCCAAGCGACTGAAAGAAGGAGTTGAGGTTGCGATACTCGCCACCCCAGTCCGACTGAACATGAACAATTTTGTGCTTGAGAAGGCGTTCAACAT
>NC_041382.1:740093942-740095974 GCF_002162155.2 Triticum dicoccoides | reverse complement strand
TCAAACACATCAGATTTACGTTTGATAAGATAAAGCCAGGTAAAGCGGCTGTAAGCATCAACAAAACTGATATAGTAATTATGACCACTAACAGAAGTCTGAGCAGGACCCCATACATCTGAAAACACAAGTTCTAAAGGATGTTTCACCTCACGACTGGACTCAGAAAAAGGAAGTTGATGACTCTTCCCCTGCTGACAAGCATCACACACTGCTACATCTTTATTACTAGACACACTAGGAAGCTCATGACGACGCAAAACATGCCGGACAATAGGTGTGGCCGGGTGACCAAGACGAGCATGCCACTGTGACGGAGATACCCGAACTCCACTGAAGACGCGAGCGACGCCAGGATGCTCCAGACGATAGAGACCTTGGCAGAGCCGCCCACTAAGAAGAATGTCCCTCGTGCCCCGATCCTTAATAAAAAGATCAAAAGGATGAAATTCACAAAGCACATTATTATCACGAGTGAGTTTATGAACTGAAAGAAGATTACGTGTCACAGATGGAACTCGAAGAACATTGCGAAGTTGAAGACTCCTATTGGCATGTCTAGTGAGAAGTGATGCTTGACCAATATGAGAGATGTGCATACCTGCTCCATTGGCGGTGTGGATCTTGTCGGAGCCATGGTAGGGTTCACGAGTGTGAAGCTTCCCCATCTCACTGGTCAGGTGCTCTGTCGCCCCAGAGTCCATGTACCAGTGGGGATCAATGGAGTAGGACTGAGTGTGTCCCTGTGGCTTCTGCGGCGGCGGACGATCAGCCATGGCGACCTGACGAGCAAAGTTGCGTGTATCCTTCCCGTCATTGCCGAGACCAAGAAAACCCCGCTGGAAGCGCTTGTGACACTTCGAGGCCCAGTGCCCATCGCGACCACAAAGCTGGCACACACGTGGAC
Organism: Triticum dicoccoides; assembly: GCF_002162155.2. NCBI lineage: Eukaryota > Viridiplantae > Streptophyta > Magnoliopsida > Poales > Poaceae > Triticum > Triticum dicoccoides. The sequence continues at coordinate 740,095,067 of NC_041382.1, read as the reverse complement.
CGCCAGCCCCTGGTAGCGTCGCAGTAGGAGGAGGGGCCGAGGCGGGTGGTGGTGACTGCCCCGAAGGAGCCATGGATGAAGCAGAGGAGCGACCACCCTTGGTGGCGGCGTTTGCCGAGAGGGCGCCGTTGCCCCTGGATCGGCGCGTCTCGACTCGTTGCTCAGTAAGCAGGAGGCGTGAAAAGACCTCGTGTGCTGGCATGGGCGTGGAGTTGCCCCTATCATTGATGATCTCGACTAGGGCGTCATACTCCTCATCAAGACCATTGACAATAAACGAGTTGAACTCGGAGTCGGTGAGGGGCTGTCCAATGGAGGCCAGCGTGTCGGCGAGACTCTTGACTTTGTTGTAGAACTCAGTGGCGGTGGAGTCAAGCTTCTGACACTCCCCAAGTTGGCGACGGAGCCCAGATACACGAGCCTGCGACTGTGCCGCAAACGAGCGCTCAAGAATAGTCCATGCCTCGTGGGACGTCTTGGCGAAGACAACAAGCCCAGCAACTGCCGAAGAGAGCGACCCCTGGATGGAGGAGAGGTTCGCCTGATCCTGCCCTGTCCAGACACGGTGAGCCGGATTATAGACCGGACCGTGCATGCTGTCAACCAGCGCAGGAGGGCAAGGGAGAGAGCCGTCGACATAGCCAAGCAGATAGTGACTCCCAAGAAGCGGAAGAACCTGCGCGCGCCAGAAGATGTAATTGTCCGACGACAACTTGATGGTGATGAGATGGCCGAAGTGAAACGGCGGCGGCGGCTGCGATCCCATCGAGGAGACTGGCTGAGGTGAGACCACCGTGGAGACAGTCAGAGGGGCAGCCGGCGCGGTGACAGAGGGCGCGATGGCCGCGGTTGACGCCGCGAAGCCTGCCAGCGCGACGTCCTCCGCCACCAGCGGCGCAGTGGCCGAGGGCGCGACAGCCGCGGTTGACGGGGCGGCGGCGGTGTGGGCCACAAGCGCCTTCCCGGGCGAAGTAGCAGCCGGCGGGAGCGCGAAGAGGGAGCCGACGCTCCGTGTCCCGATCGGCGCCTGAAGGGAGGCGGCATCCAGCGGCCTCGAGAGAAGTGCCGCGAGGGAGGCCGGCAGAAAACCGGTGGCGGTGGAGCCGGACGCAGCGGCGGACGTCA
>NC_041382.1:740084927-740093404 GCF_002162155.2 Triticum dicoccoides | reverse complement strand
GCGGTGGCGGCGGCGGCAGTGGCGGCAGCGGCGGCGGCGATTTAGGGTTTTTAGGCGGAAGCGGACGTAACCTAGCGTGATACCATGTAAGACAATAGGCTTTGGGGGGGAACCGGCACAACCCTCTAGGGGTGGCCTATCACATATATATATAATGAGGTGGTATACAACGTTACAATATACACATGTAAATACAGTCTAACAGGAATCCAGCGAAAACGGTGGTCTGGAGGAAGGTGAAGGACAACTTGTTCACATCGTAGTTTGGTTGTCTAGGGGATTGGAATAAGGCCATGCTAGAGGGGCCATGGCTTTTCAGAGACCAAGCAGTGATTTCGGTGGAGTATGATGGGTTCAAAAACCCTGATAGCATCAAGTTGGATAAGTTGGCAGTTTGGGCGCAAATCCATCGTTTACCTGACAACTTTTTGCTAGAGCCCGCAGTTAGGGGGATGGCATCGCGAATTGGCGAGGTGGAAGAAGTGCAGCTCAAGCTACCGGCAGGTTTCTTTGGTGAATTTGTCCGGGTGAGGGTGAAAATCGATATCAACGCAAAAATTAAGAGGTTTGTCACTGGAAAGAAGGGGGATGAACGAGTTAGATATCAAGTAAAATACGAGAAACTACCTGTCTTTTGCTTTAACTGTGGTGAATGCGGGCATTGGCACGAGGAGTGTGGTGATGGTGTTCATGATGAGACAAAGTTTGAGTGGGGTGACTTTGTTCTGGCTGACAATATTCGCTTCAGGCAACCTGGCAGAGGTGGTTTTGGTAACCAGAGGAGACAAGGCGGCCCAAGGAATGCAGGAGGAAGAGGTAGGGGGCGAGAGCAGTATAACCCCAATCAAAGTTGGCGCTTCAATGCATATCAGAATGAACCTCGCAGGGAGGCGGGGAGGCAGGATGAAGGAGAGGACAATGCAATGACCATAGAAGTATCGGGGCCAAGTGAGCCCAAGGGTATGATCGAGGAACCGACTGCTGCAACGCTGGGGGTAGTGGTGGCAAGTAACAAGAGGCAATCTTCGGATAAGAACCATCCAGAGACAGTTCAGTCGAGCGATGATGGAGAAGGGGACGTGGTCCCAGTGAGCTCTACAGCTCTTGTAATCTCTGGAAAGCCGGACGGGGTTCCACCGATGCCGCCTGTATATGTGTCTCCAAGGAAAGAGGTGAAGCGACGGAAGAAAGATGTTGGCAATAAAGGAGCCCTGTTTAAGGAGCTGTCTGATGCAGGGACACCGAGTATGGTGACAGATGGAGTGGAACGTGGCAAGGACCAGTATGATGGATCGGCGGGCTCCTTCGAGGAGTGCCGCCGGATGCAATGAGTTCATTTTGTTGGAACTGTCGCGGCGCGGGTAAAGCCGCGACAGTTCGTGAGCTTCGCGACTTTGCGAAGAAATTTACCCCTACCGTGCTGTGTATTGTTGAAACTCAAGTAAAGGGTGCACGTGTAGAAGCTTTAGCTAACACTTTGGGCTATGATAATGCCTATGCGATAGATAGTCAAGGAAGAAGTGGAGGAATAGGGATTTTTTGGAATAATACAATAAATGTTGAGATCTTGGGTGATTCTGTTTATCATATTGATGCAAAGGTGGTAGAGGAAGGGAAAGACCCATGGAGGTTGACATGCGTGTATGGCGAGGCCCAGACACAACTGAGACACCAAACATGGGATCTCCTAAAGGGGTTGGCGTCTTTTAGCAACCTCCCTTGGCTGTGTTTGGGCGATTTTAACGAAGTTTTACGTCCGGATGAACATGAGGGAGCTGCTAATCGGAGTAATGCACAAATACAAGGTTTCCGGGATGCGGTTGACGTTTGCATGTTGATGGACTTGGGCTATCATGGCAGATTTTGGACCTTTGAGAAAAAAGTGACCGGGGGATCCTACACCCGCGTGAGGCTTGACAGAGCGATGGCCACAGCTGATTGGGCGGCGCTTTTCCCTATGGCCAAGGTTACAAACTTAACTTCGGCGTCCTCGGATCATGGACCAATACTCGTACAGTTTGAAGAGGTTTTACCACGCCCTAAACCGAGCTTCCGGTACGAAGTGATGTGGGAGTCACATGAATCATGGCGTGACACTATCAGCTCAGGATGGAGCGAACTGCAAGCGGATCAAGGAGTTGAGGGGATTTGCAGAAAATTGGAGCTTCTGTCAAAGAACCTCTCGGCATGGGAGGATGCAACTTTTGGAAGTGTTAGGAAGGAGATCAAGAAGGCAAAAGCGGAGCTAGAGAGGCTTCGGAGTGTTCCGTCTAGGACTGCTCCAAATCACCTTGAGCAAAAGTTGAATGAACGACTGGTTGAGCTCTATCATAGGGAGGAGTTAATGTGGAGACAAAGATCGCGCATACAGTGGCTGACTGCGGGTGATCGCAACACAAATTTTTTTCACATGAGAGCAAATATGCGGCGTAGGAAGAATATAATTCGAGCTCTACACAATGTGATGGGTATAAGAGTAGAGGACAAGGCTGAGATGAAACAACTTGTGACAGATTTCTATAAAACCTTGTACACGACGGAAGGTGTACAGGGGGTAGATGATGTATTACAACATGTGCCTCGGAAAGTGACACCAGAGATGAATGCTTCGCTTTGCGCTCCTTACACAAATGAGGAAGTAAAGCAGGCCCTGTTTCAGATGTTTCCTACGAAGGCACCGGGGCCAGATGGTTTTCCTGCACACTTCTATCAGTGCCACTGGGACATTTGTGGGGATGAAGTAACTAAAGTGGTGCTTCGGATCGTCCGTGGAGAGGAGACTGCTGCAAGCATTAATGATACGGTACTCGTGTTGATACCCAAGGTACAAAATCCCACTCTACTTACCCAGTTTAGGCCTATCAGCCTTTGCAATGTGATTTATAAAATAGCTTCTAAAGTGGTGTCGAATAGATTGAAGTTGATATTGCCAGATATTATCTCAAAGGAGCAATCAGCCTTTGTTCCCGAGAGGTTGATCACGGATAATATTATTTGTGTGTATGAATGTTTGCACTTCATGAAGAGAAACAGATCCAAGACAAACAGCTTTTGTGCACTTAAGCTTGATATGATGAAGGCATATGATAGACTAGAGTGGCCTTATCTAAAGGCAATTATGGTTAAGCTTGGCTTTGCACCAGATTGGATCCATACAGTTATGAGTATGATCACTTCTGTTTCATTCTCGGTCTTGTTTAATGGAGAAAGATTAGAGAGCTTCTCACCTTCCAGGGGTATCAGGCAGGGAGATCCTATTTCCCCTTACTTATTCTTGATTGCAGCGGAGGGCCTTTCGTGCCTTTTAAAACACAGTTCTCAGTCATTAGTGCTCGGTGGCATAAAGAGGTGGCACCCACGGCTCCGGTAGTGAACCACCTTTTGTTTGCAGATGACAGCCTGCTGCTTTTCAAGTCTAGTGTCCAGGGGGCAAATGAGGTTTCAAACCTACTTGATGCATATTGCTTGGCTTCGGGCCAAAGGGTAAACTATGATAAATCGTCCATATTTTTCAGTAAGGGATGCCCGGAGACCCTTAGGGTGGAGATAAAGAATATACTTAATGTGCAGAATGAGTCTTTGAGTGAAAAGTATTTGGGTCTGCCGACCGATGTTGGACAGTCCAAAAATGGCACCTTCAAATATTTACGAGACAGAGTTTGGGAAAGGATAAAGGGATGGATGGAGAAACTTTTATCAGTGACAGGAAAGGAGGTTCTCATAAAATCTGTGGCTCAAGCTTTACCAATTTTTTTGATGTCTTGCTTCAGATTACCTCGAGGCCTTTGTGGAAGCATTACGTCAATCATTCGTCAATTTTGGTGGGGGAGCAAGAGAGGCAAGAGGAAACCATGTTGGGTAGCTTGGGATTTGATGACCCGACCGAAAAGTTTGGGAGGACTTGGCTTTCGGGATATAGAAATCTTCAACTTGGCACTTTTGTCTCGGCAAATTTGGAGATTATTGAATGATCCCTCCTCTCTTAGTGCACAAATCCTTAAAGCATCATATTTTCCACAATGTACAGTCCTTGAAGCTCAACTAGGTCCACATCCTTCTCAGGTGTGGCGATCTATACTTGATGGGAGAGATATTATCACCCAAGGAGCTATCCGGCGTATTGGTGATGGAACTACCACGAACATATGGCAACATAGTTGGATCCCAAGGGACGAAATGATGAAGCCGGTGGCCTCCTTAGTTGCTGACCCACCGCAACTGGTTTCTGATCTGATCGACCACACTAGAGCTGCGTGGCGAGAGGACTTGCTTAGACAGGTGTTCATACCCATTGATGTGGAGGCGATCTTGCAAATACCGCTCTGTACACGGCGTGTGGACGATTTCTGGGCATGGAATGATGATCCAAGGGGGCGTTTTTCTGTACGGTCAGCTTATAAGATGATTGTCAAGATCAAGATTGGGCGCGAGGCATGGTTGGAGGAAAGGGAGGATCCTTCCAACTCTGAACATGAGATGAGGGGGTGGAACTCGCTATGGAACATGTCAGTGCCACCGAAACTGCGCCTTTTCACTTGGCGATTGGCGCAACACTCACTCCCTACGGGAGATGTCCTAAACCATCGTCATATGGCCACTACGAGTGCTTGCTCCCTATGCGGAGGGCAGGATAGCTGGCGGCATTCTTTGCTGGAGTGTAATGTGTCTAGGTGTGTGTGGGCACTTTCAGAAGCCGAGATGGTCGAGCACATGTGGGCAACCTCAGAACCTGACGCACGGCTGTGGCTCTTTGCCATGAATGACTCTCTTCCACCGGAGCAATTTCAGTTGATAATTGTTACTTTATGGGCGATTTGGAGTGCAAGACGGAAAGCTATACATGAGGATATATACCAGACTCCGTTTGCCACTGACAACTTCATCAAAGCTTACTTATCAGACATAGAGTTTTTGAAGAAGAAGGAGGAAGCACATGGGATAGCAGTACCACGACCCCGTACGTGGATTCCACCACCAACAGATTACTACAAACTCAATGTGGACGCGGCCGTGTCACGCCCAGGTACGTTTGGCGCAGTTGGTGTGGTTTGCAGGGATGAGAGAGGTTTGTTCATGGGAGCGTCAGCTCTCGTTTTCAGAGGACTGCACAACCCCCAAGTGCTAGAAGCACTAGCTGTTCGGGAGGCATTAGCACTTTCAGAAGATCTCTATATCAACCATTTACTTGTTGCCTCCGATTGCAAGGTGGTGGTAGATGCAATCAGACAGGGAAGCTCAGCAGAATTTGGAGCCATTGTCGAGGAAATCAAGACTAGAGCAACTACCTTTATTTCATGTTCGTTTACTCATGAGTATAGGACCTCCAATACGGAGGCCCATAATCTCGCAAAGCATGCGTTATCTTTAGGGTTTGGCCGACACACTTGGCTAGGACAACCCGGCGATCTTCTTTTTGTACCTATGAACATTATGATTCAGTAATAAAGCTTTGTGAGATTCTCAAAAAAAAAAAATGCTGGCCGCTCCGTTCAGATCTCTCCATCACGCCACTATCGAGGAGCGGAGAAGGGTAGGGGACGCCGAGACAGGGAAGCGTCGTTGCGCTAATCCACAGACACGCTGTCGGTTGCCCCTTGCCCCTTGCCGGCGGCCCGAACACATGGCGGCTCAGCGGCAATAATACAAGGGGAAAAGGTAATCTATTCTCACATCAGATTGGTTCATGCCTTTAAAAACTATAGAAATATAATCATACAAATTATAAGCATTAATCATCAAGTATAACATTTTCATTTATTTATTTGTGCTTGTTTAGACATGAAGAGAAAAAGAGCTGAATCCATACATTTTTTTTTGGTTCAAGCTATCAACCATAGGAACATGATGCTACAGTACAATCTAGTGAAGTGAACCAGCCTAATCCTAAATAAGGCTAAAGACTTCCATTGATGCTATGAGGTAAGCAAGAATTGTTTATTTTCAAACATTTGTAATTTTTAATACATGAATCATGATATCTAATAATTATTTTTGTTGATTGCATCAGGTGGTTAAGTTTCCAAGCATGCCCCTTTAAAGGAAATGGTGAATATGATGATTCCAAGAACCAAGGTAATAGCTCAAGCATAATTTAATTGATATGCAAGCTCCTAATAAAAAATGTCACTAATAAAATTTGACAAATCTACATCTCTTGTGTCGTTGTCTTTATATTAGTGCTCATATTTGCTCTCCTTTTCCTCTTATCACTGTAACAGGTGGTTAATTCTGTTAAGAAATTAGTGGAAAGCGTGTTAACTTAAAAAATCTCTAGTGTCGTTGTCTTTGCCCCCCCTATGATCAAATCCTGGCTCCGTCCCCGGGGATGAAACCCATCTGGTTTGCCTTCTCAAACCCATCCCTACGAGAAAATCGTAAAACCGTCCCCGTTTTTATCACCGTGTGCGGGGCTAGTTTTCCACCTGTCCCCACGAGGAACCCATGAGAAAATGAAAATATTTAAATAAACATAGCAGCGACAAAGAATAACATTTCAGCAACAAAACAAGCACATTTTAGCAGCATAACTTGAGCAAATTTCAACAAAAAACAATAATAGATTGTTCAACAGCTATATAGAGTGTATTTCAGCAGCATGATACCACATTTCAGCAACAAAGATGATTTGGCCTTCGACACTGGGGTGGGGGGCTCGGTCGCTCAGGCTCGGTAGCTTTGGGTTGGGCCGCACCGGATCAGTGCTTGGTAAAAAAATATTATTTTGCCGGGTTTGCCCGGTTTCGGATTTGGGAACTATCGAAACGGGTGCAAACCCACGAAACGTGTCGGGTTGTATAATGTGCCCAACAACAGCCCCGCGGGAATGAAAAGACGCCCATTCCTATCTTCTAATAGAATAAAAATCCACGGGGACGCGGGTTTCGGGGACCCATTGCCATCTTGAAGCGCTATTGAATGGCAGCCGCGAAGACTTCGACAAACTCGCCTTGTCATCCCTGTGCTTCGTCCGCCGACGCCGTTCGCCGAGGTGCGATCTACAGTACATTGCAGCTTGAAGAGGGGAATCAGGCGCGGGATGCTCCAGACCGCAGGCCTTCTACACCACCAACCGCCCCCCAGGCACCACCTCTAGTGGCGGTGCTCCTCCTCAACAACCTCCGTCGCTGCAGCCGGCGCCACGTCCGGCGGGGCAACCACGACCGCCAGGTGTTCGTCCCATTTCTCATGTTCAGTGTCAGTGTGTTAGCCTGTCAGGTTCAGTTGCCAATCCAGAATACGCAAGAGACAGTAGACTACCAGCAGCGGTCATCGGCCACCGCCGGTGGCTCTACATCGACGGATCGACCACGGCCCCGGCGTCTCCACCTGCTCCGAGTTGGCGTCCGCAGGCCGACCCATGGACATGCCTTGTCCAGGGACTGGCCGGTTCCATGGGCCCTGAATGGCTCTCTCAGCGATGGATGTACCGTGGCAGCCGCCCCTTTCTGTCCTCGCCCCGTCAGGCCGTCACCACTCCTTCGCCCCTCTGCAGCAGCCACAAGTCATCTACGGCGCTGCTTCGCCCGCGGTTGCACTATATGCGTCGATGACGGCTCAGTACGCTCCGGTTCAACACCTCCAGGCGTCTCCTCAAGCACCACCGAGACCAGCTCCTGCTCCTTCACGCGACCAAGTTGCTTTCTTGCAGGCCATGAACACTCAGCAAGGCGATGGCTAGAGTTTCGACATTGGGGCAACTGCACATTTGGAATGTTGTCTTCTGCCCATTCCATTTCATCTCTTCCTTCAATTATTGTTGCAAATGGTTCTTCAATTCCCCGGTCACGTCTGTTGGTCACTCGATCATTACTACCTCTAGCAAACCCGAAATGCTTAACAGTGTCCTAGTTGCACCTAATCTTGTCCAGAATCTAATATATGTTCGGCAATTCACCAAAGATAATCATGTACTCCCTCCGTTCCAAATTACTCGTCGCAGAAATGGATGTATCTAGAACTAAAATACATCTAAATACATCCATACCCGCGACAAGTAATTTGGAACGGAGGGAGTATCTGTCAAATTTGATCCCTTTGCACTAGTGGAAAAATGGCTGTTACTGAGTTCTTTCCTCTTCGCCAAGTAATGAAACACGGGATCACGGTAAAAGCTCCCAAAGCCGAGTATGACAATCTTCACGCAAGCCCCCGCGTCGCTCCTCTCGGGGCGGCTCGGGTGGCACCGTAAGCCAGCCGCCGCCGGTTCCCCTCCCCCCATCTCTTCCCCTTGCCGTCACCTGAGGAGGCTGGCGGGAAATCTCGCTGCGCTTTCGAGGAGGGTGGCGGCGAGGCGTTCTCTCTCTAGCCCAGGCGGGTGGTGCGGGAAGCCAGCGCGTGGAGTGTTCATGGCGGCTGGTGTGGGGGGCTCTTGCAGATCCGGCGCGCTGGTGGTCGGGGATGCAGCGTACGGCGGCGGATCCGACGAGCAGTAGGTGCTCCGCTGGTGTAGCGCGGTAGCTGGGCGTCGGCGTGGCTTC
>NC_041382.1:740062585-740084650 GCF_002162155.2 Triticum dicoccoides | reverse complement strand
GGGCACGGGCTGGCCCGCGGAGGTGCTCGTCTGCAGGGAGTGGCTGCGACATGGCACGGCGGCCAGATCGGGGTGCCGCGTGCGGATGGTGCTCTGGCGTTGCTCCCGCGCGGATCTGTGGCGTGCAGGTCGCGGGAGGCGTGCGTGGGGCTCCGGGACGCCCAGATCTGGCGCGTAGGAGGCGTGCGGGGTGGGAAGGCTCTAGGCAGCGTGGATCTGGCGTGGTGGCGCGTGGTGACCACAGCCGGTTCGTGAGCGCGGGCGGTGCTGGAGCAGAGAGGCTCCGGCCGTGGTTTGGATGCGGGGTGTAGGACCCGTTCGGGTCTCTGCAGGCCCGTCGTCGGGGAGGTTTGGTGGTGGCCCTGCACAGCAATGGCGTGCTTGGTGTGTGTGGGTTGCACGGCCCAATGGAGGCACGGGTCGTCCTCGGCCTGCTGCGTGGGAGTGGCTGTCCGGGGTGAAAGCCTGGCCGGTGCTGGCCGGCCGGCGGCGACGGCGCCTGTGGGCGTCGCTATCCTCCTTGGAGGCGTCGTCGGGAGTCTCACAGCCAGATCTCCTGGATCAAGTACTTCGGGTGAAAACCCAGATCCTGCTACAGGGTCGGGCGGTGGCGTCGTCTTCGACGTCGTTCCCCTCTTTAGGGCATCGTCTTGATGCCTTTGATCCCTGTGGTGCTTCCTATGGCTGGACCTGCACGATGGCTTCTGTGGCAACGATGACGGCGTGAGCAATACTAGAGGTGTGGCCCTGGTCGTGGTAGTCGGCTCTTCTTCTCCGGCGTGTCCGAGAGAGTGCCTCGACTGTCTGTTGTTGTGAAGTCAAAGCCGCGGTGGGGGGCGGTGGTAGACGATGACGCGTGACAGGTGGTTCGTTCGGTGATTCTCCGTGACGCCACTCCTGCCCAGTTTCTTAGTAGTTCATCGTCGGAGTCGGAGCTGCGCTGCCTAATATGATTTGTGTGGAGTGTTGTGTTGCAGCTATTAGGGCTGCTGTTTTTCTTTTTGTCTTTGATCTTCGGATCCTCTGGTCCTAGGACCTTCACCACCTTGTTGTTTTCCATTGCTTCCTGCTATTATCAATGAATGCCAGCGATGTTGGATCTTTCAAAAAAAAAAAACCAGCAAGCAGCATGACATGGCACATGGGAAGCACTACTGAGCCCCGCCCAGAACGTACTCGGCAAACATAAAGAAACTCAGCTTATGAATAGTATGCCGTGAACCTAGTCAAAGGCACTCGGCAAATAGGAGCCACGTGGCACGGCCATTTGCAGCTGACGGCCCTGTGATGGTGGGCAACTTTTGCCGAGACCCCGACGGAAGGTACTCGGCAAACTATGATGTACCAACCTGGTAATTCTAACTTTTTAAAAGTTATATATGTTTTTTCATAAGGTATTAGGACAGAAAATCAAGATCTAAGCCGTGACCACAAAGTATCTAACTTTCGAGCGGCGTTGCGTCCGGTTTGTGAAGGGGGCGCGGGCCCGTTGCTCCGTTGGCCTCGAAACTTTTTCTTCACTCGTGTGGGTTCGTTCGAAGGAACGTGCCAGGTCCTGGGCTTTTTCAGGGGCCGCCGGCCATATTCTGTGCATTTCCCGCATTTCCGGAAGTTTATGCCGGAAATTCAAGAGCGAGGCAACGCCCACAAGAAATCATGGGCAGAAAGGGCTGAGAGTACCTGCCCGCGGTCTTCTGTCCATTCCCAGTCCCCGTGCACACAACCACGAGGGTGGGCGCTAGGGGAGGGGAGTGGGGCACGGAGGAGCAGTCGACGCGCGTCTTGCTGCCGTCAAAATCCTCAAAAATTGACGTGACATGGCGCGACATCTTCCCACGGCCCTTGGAGGCCGTGGTAAAAATCCGAGGTTGTTTCGGATACACCTTCACGGAGGGTTAGTGCAAACGGGACCTTGTCCGACGAAGGATTTAGCGGTTAAGCGGGGAGCGTCATGTTTGTGAAGCGGGGTGCAGGGCCCGTTCCTCCGTTGGCCTAAAAAATCTTTATGTGCTCGTAAGGTTCTGTTCGAAGGCACGTGCCAGGTCCTGGCCTTTCTCGGGGGCAGCGGCCATATTTTGTGCATTTCCCGCATTTCCAGGGGCTTATGCGGGCAATTCAAGACCAGGGTAGCAACCACATGAAATAAGGGACAGAAAGGGCTGGGAGTCCCCGCCTGCGGTCGTCTGTCCATGACCAGGCCCCACGCAGGCAACCGAGAGGGTGGACCCGGAGCGGGGGAAGGGGGCGGCTCTTGTCTTGCTGCCGTTTAAATCCCCCGGAGTCTGGAAATTGACGGGAGCTGGTGCGGCATCTTGTCACAGACCATAGAGCAACTCCAATTGGCCAACCCATTGCATCCCCCCTTGTCCGTTTGGGTTGCGGAGATCCAAACCCAAAATGCTTCCGCTTCGTGTCCGCACAGATGTGAGGCCTGAAATGCGTCGGCACAGACACGAAGCAGACGCGTTGCACATCCCCTCGATGTCTGCCACGGCCCCACATGTTGGCCCACCGACAACCCCACACGATCATAACTAACACAACCACCTACCGAGGGTCCGCCTGGCAGTGTGTGGAAGGGTCGTGTGCCCGTCCTTTTTGTTGGGGAACGTAGTAATTTCCAAAAAATTCCTACACACACGCAAGATCATGGTCATGCATAGCAACGAGAGGGGAGAGTTTCGTCCACGTACCCTCATAGACCGTAAGTGGAAGGGTTATGACAACGCGGTTGATGTAGTCGTACGTCTTCACGATCGACCGATCCTAGTACCAAATGTACGACACCTCCGTGATCTGCACACGTTCAGCTCGGTGACGTCCCGCGAACTCACGATCCAGTAGAGCTTCGAGGGAGAATTCCGTCAGCACGACGGCGTGATGACGGTGATGATGAAGCTACCGACGCAGGGCTTCGCCTAAGCACCGCTACGATAAGACCGAGGTGGATTATGGTGGAAGGGGGCACCGCACACGGCTAAAAGATCAATGATCAATTTGTGTGTCTATGGGGTGCCCCCTACCCCGTATATAAAGGAGTGGAGGAGGGGGGAGGGCCGGCCTCCTAGGCGCGCCCCAAGGGGAGTCCTACTCTCCCACCGGCAGTAGGATTCCACCCCTTCCAAGAGTAGGAGTAGGAGGGAAGGAAGGAGGAGAGAGGGGGAAGGAAAAAGGGGGGGGGGGCTCTTCTCCACCAAGACCCATGAGGCCCATTACACTTCCCGGGGGGTTCCGGTAACCCCCGGTACTCCGGTATTTGTCCGAACTTACCCGGAACCCTTCCGAAGTCCAAACATAGTCATCCAATATATCGATCTTTATGTCTCGACCATTTCGAGACTCCTCGTCATGTCCGTGATCATATCCGGGACTCCGAACTACCTTCGGTTCATCAAAACACATAAACTCATATTATCGATCGTCACCGAACGTTAAGCGTGCGGACCCTATGGGTTCGAGAACTATGTAGACATGATCGAGACACGTCTCCGGTCAATAACCAATAGCGGAACATGGATGCTCATATTGGTTCCTACATATTCTACGAAGATCTTTATCGGTCAAACCGCATAACAACATACGTTGTTTCCTTTGTCATCGGTATGTTACTTGCCCGAGATTCGATCATCGGTATCTAAATACCTAGTTCAATCTTGTTACCGGCAAGTCTCTTTACTCGTTCTGTAATACACTATCTCTCTACTAACTCATTAGTTGCATTGCTTGCAAGGCTTATAGTGATGTGTATTACTAAGAGGGCCCAGAGATACGTCTCCGACAATCGGAGTGACAAATCCTAATCTTGATATATGCCAACTCAACAAGTACCATCGGAGACACTTGTAGAGCACCTTTATAATCACCCAGTTACGTTGTGACGTTTGGTAGCACACAAAGTGTTCCTCCGGTATTCGGGAGTTGCATAATCTCATAGTCATAGGAACATGTATAAGTCATGAAGAAAGCAATAGCAATATACTAAACGATCAAATGCTAAGATAACGGAATGGGTCAAGTCAATCACATCATTCTCTAATGATCTGATCCCGTTAATCAAATGACAACTCATGTCTATGGCTAGGAAACTTAACCATCTTTGATTCAACGAGCTAGTTAGGTAGAGGCATACTAGTGACACTTTGTTTGTCTATGTATTCACACATGTACTAACTTTCCGGTTAATACAATTCTAGTATGAATAATAAACATTTATCATGATATAAGGAAATATAAATAACAACTTTATTATTGCCTCTAGGGCATATTTCCTTCAGCCTCCCACTTTCACTAGAGTCAATAATCTAGATTACACAGTAATGATTCTAACCCCCATGCAGTCTTGGTGTTGATCATGTTTTGCTCGTGAGAGAGGCTTAGTCAACGAGTCTGCAACATTCAGATCTGTATGTATCTTGCAAATCTCTATGTCACCCTCCTTGACTTGATCGTGGATGGAATTGAAGCGTCTCTTGATGTGCTTGGTTCTCTTGTGAAATCTGGATTCCTTTGCCAAGGCAATTGCACCAGTATTGTCACAAAAGATTTTCATTGGACCCGATGCACTAGGTATGACACCTAGATCAGATATGAACTCCTTCATTTGCTGCTTCCGAAGCAGCTATGTACTCCGCTTCACATGTAGATCCCGCCACGACGCTTTGCTTAGAAATGCACCAACTGACAGCTCCACCGTTCAATATAAACACGTATCCGGTTTGTGACTTAGAGTCATCCGGATCAGTGTCAAATCTTGCATTGACGTAACCATTTACGACGAGCTCTTTGTCACCTCCGTAAACGAGAAACATATCCTTAGTACTTTTCAGGTATTTCAGGATGTTCTTGACCGCTGTCCAGTGATCCACTCCTGGATTACTTTGGTACCTCCCTGCTAAACTAATAGCAAGGCACACATCAGGTCTGGTACACAGCATTGCATACATGATAGAGCCTATGGCTGAAGCATATGGAACACCTTCCATTTTCTCTCTATCTTCTGCAGTGGTCGGGCATTGAGTCTGACTCAACTTCACACCTTGTAACACAGGCAAGAACCCTTTCTTTGCTTGATCCATTTTGAACTTCTTCAAAACTTTATCAAGGTATGTGCTTTGTGAAAGTCCTATTAAGCGTCTTGATCTATCTCTATAGATCTTGATGCCCAATATATAAGCAGCTTCACCGAGGTCTTTCATTCAATAACTCTTATTCAAGTATACTTTTATACTATCCAGAAATTATATATCATTTCCAATCAACAATATGTCATCCACATATAATATTAGAAATGCTACAGAGCTCCCACTCACTTCTTGTAAATACAGGCTTCTCCAAAAGTCTGTATAAAACCATATGCTTTGATCACACTATCAAAATGTTTATTCCAACTCCGAGATGCTTGCACTGGTCCATAGATGGATCGCTGGAGCTTGCACACTTTGTTAGCACCCTTTGGATCGATAAAACCTTCAGGTTACATCATATAGAACTCCTCTTCCAGAAATCCATTCAGGAATGCAGTCTTTACATCCATTTGCCAAATTTCATAATCATAAAATGCGGCAATTGCTAACATGATTCGGACGGACTTAAGCATTGCTATGGGTGAGAAAGTCTCATGGTAGTCAACTCCTTGAACTTGTCGAAAACCTTTCACAACAAGTCGAGCTTTGTAGACAGTAACATTACTGTCAGCATCAGTCTTCTTCTTGAAAATCCATTTATTCTCGATGGCTTGCCGATCATCAGGCAAGTCAACTAAAGTCCACACTTTGTTCTCATACATAGATCTCATCTCAGATTTCATGGCCTGAAGCCATTTCACGGAATCTGGGGTCATCATCGCTTCCTCATAGTTCGTAGGTTCGTCATGGTCAAGTAACATGACCTCCAGAACAGTATTACCGTACCACTCTGGTGCGGATCTTACTCTGGTTGACCTACGAGGTTCGATAGTAACTTGATCTGAAGTTACATGACCATCATCATTAGCTTCTTCACTAATTGGTGTAGGAGTCACAGGAACAGATTTCTGTGATGAACTACTTTCCAATAAGGGAGCATGTACAGTTACCTCATCAAGTTCTACTTTCCTCCCACTCACTTCTTTTGAGAGAAACTCCTTCTCTAGAAAGGATCCATTCTTAGCAACAAATGTCTTGCCTTCGGATCTGTGATAGAAGGTGTACCCAACTGTCTCCTTTGGGTATCCTATGAAGACACATTTCTCCGATTTGGGTTCGAGCTTATCAGGTTGAAGCTTTTTCACATAAGCATCGCAGCCCCAAACTTTAAGAAACGACAACTTTGGTTTCTTGCCAAACCACAGTTCATAAGGCGTTGTCTCAACGGATTTAGATGGTGCCCTATTTAACGTGAATGCAGCCGTCTCTACAGCATAACCCCAAAATGATAGTGGTAAATCAGTAAGAGACATCATAGATCACACCATATCTAGTAAAGTATGATTACGACGTTCGGACACACCATTGCGCTGTGGTGTTCCGCGTGGCGTGAGTTGGAAACTATTCCGCATTGTTTCAAATGAAGACCAAACTCGTAACTCAAATATTCTCCTCCACGATCAGATCGCAGAAACTTTATTTTCTTGTTACGATGATTTTCCACTTCACTCTGAAATTCTTTGAACTTTTCAAATGTTTCAGACTTATGTTTCATCAAGTAGATATACTCATATCTGCTCAAATCATCTGTGAAGGTGAGAAAATAACGATACCTGCCGCGAGCCTCAATATTCATCGGACCACATACATCAGTATGTATGATTTGCAACAAATCTGTTGCTCGCTCCATTGTTCCAGAGAACAACGTTTTAGTCATCTTGCCCATGAGGCATGGTTCGCAAGTACCACGTGATTCATAATCAAGTGATTCCAAAAGTCCATCGGAATGGAGTTTCTTCATGCGCTTTACACCAATATGACCTAAACGGCAGTGCCACAAATAAGTTGCACTATCATTATCAATTCTGCATCTTTTGGCTTCAATATTATGAATATGTGTATCACTACTATCGAGATTCATCAAAAATAGACGACTCTTCAAGGGTGCATGGCCATAAAAGATATTACTCATATAAATAGAACAACCATTATTCTCAGATTTAAATGAATAACCGTCTCGCATCAAACAAGATCCAGATATAATGTTCATGCTCAACGCTGGCACCAAATAACAATTATTTAGGTCTAAAACTAATCTCGAAGGTAGATGTAGAGGTAGCGTGCCGACTGCGATCACATCGACTTTGGAACCATTTCCCGCGCGCATCGTCACCTCGTCCTTAGCCAATCTTCGCTTAATCCGTAGTCCCTGTTTCGAGTTGCAGATATTAGCAACAGAACCAATATCAAATACCCAAGTGCTACTGCGAGCATTAGTAAGGTACACATCAATAACATGTATATCACATATACCTTTGTTCACCTTGCCATCCTTCTTATCCGCCAAATACTTGGGGCAGTTCCGCTTCCAGTGACCAGTCCCTTTGCAGTAGAAGCACTCGGTCTCAGGCTTAGGTCCAGACTTGGGCTTCTTCACTTGAGCAGCAACTTGCTTGCCGTTCTTCTTGAAGTTCCCCTTCTTCCCTTTACCCTTTTTCTTGAAACTAGTGGTCTTGTTGACCATCAACACTTGATGCTCCTTCTTGATTTCTACCTCCGCAGCCATTAGCATTGCGAAGAGCTCGGGAATTGTCTTATCCATCCCTTGCATGTTATAGTTCATCATGGAGCTCTTCTAGCTTGGTGGCAGTGATTGAAGAATTCTGTCAATGATACTATCATCCGGAAGATTAACTCCTAGTTGAATCAACTGATTGTTATACCCAGACATTTTGAGTATATGCTCACTGACAGAACTATTCTCCTCCATCTTGCAGCTGTAGAACTTATTGGAGACTTCATATCTCTCAATCCGGACATTTTCTTGAAATATTAACTTCAACTCCTGGAACATCTCATATGCTCCATGACGTTCAAAACATCGTTGAAGTCCCGGTTCTAAGCCGTAAAGCATGGCACACTGAACTATCGAGTAGTCATCAGCTTTGCTCTGCCAGATGTTCATAACATCTGGCGTTGCTCCTGCAGCGGGTTTAGCACCTAGCGGTGGTTCCAGGACGTAATTCTTCTGTGCATCAATGAGGATAATCCTCAAGTTACGGACCCAGTCCGTGTAATTGCTACCATCATCATTCAACTTTGCTTTCTCAAGGAACGCATTAAAATTCAACGGAACAACAGCACGGGCCATCTATCTACAACAACATAGACATGCAAAATACTATCAGGTACTAAGTTCATGATAAATTAAAGTTCAATTAATCAAATTACTTAAGAACTCCCACTTAGATAGACATCCCTCTAATCATTTAAGTGATCACCTTATCCATATCAACGAAACCATGTTCGATCATCACGTGAGATGGAATAGTTTCCAATGGTGAACATCACTATGTTGACCATATCTACTATATGATTCACGCTCGACCTTTCGGTCTCAGTGTTTCAAGGCCATATCTGCATATGCTAGGCTCTCGTCAAGTTTAACCCGAGTATTCTGCGTGTGCAAAACTGGCTTGCACCCGTTGTATGTGAACGTAGAGCTTATCACACCCGATCATCACGTGGTGTCTCGGCACGACGAACTTTCGCAACGGTGCATACTTAGGGAGAACACTTATACCTTGAAATTTAGTGAGAGATCATCTTATAATGCTACCATCGATCTAAGCAAAATAAGATGCATAAAAGATAAACATCACATGCAATCAATATAAGTGATATGGTATGGCCATCATCATCTTGTGCCTTTGATCTCCATCTCCAACGCACCGTCATGATCACCATCGTCACCGGTGCGACACCTTGATCTCCATCGTAGCATTGTTGTCGTCTCGCCAACTATTGCTTCTACGACTATCGCTACCGCTTAGTGATAAAGTAAAGCAATTACATGGCGATTGCATTTCATACAACAACCATATGGCTCCTGCCAGTTGCCGATAACTCTGTTACAAAACATGATCATCTCATACAATAAAATTTAGCATCATGTCTTGACCATATCAAATCACAACATGCCCTGCAAAAACAAGTTAGACGTCCTCTACTTTGTTGTTGCAAGTTTTACGTGGCTGCTACGGGCTGAGCAAGAACCGTTCTTACCTACGCATCAAAACCACAATGATATTTCGTCAAGTATGTTCTATTTTAACCTTCACAAGGACCGGGCGTAGCCACACTCGATTCAACTAAAGTTGGAGAAACTGACACCCGCCAGCCACATGTGTGTGAAGCACGTCGGTAGGACCAGTCTCGCGTAAGCGTACGCGTAATGTCGGTCTGGGCTGCTTCATCCAACAATACCGCCGAATCAAAGTATGACATGCTGGTAAGCAGTATGACTTGTATCGCCCACAACTCACTTGTGTTCTACTCGTGCATATAACATCTACGCATATTCCTGGCTCGGATGCCACTGTTGGGTAACGTAGTAACTTCAAAAATTTCCTACGCACACGCAAGATCATGGTGATGATGAAGCTACCAACACAGGGCTTTGCGGGAGACCGTATGCAGAAGCATTATGACAACGCGGTTGATGTAGTCGTACATCTTCATGATCGACTGATCCTAGTACCGAACATACGTCACCTCCGTGATTTGCACACGTTCAGCTCGGTGACGTCCCGCGAACTCACGATCCAGTAGAGCTTTGAGGGAGAGTTCCGTCAGGACGACGGCGTGATGACGGTGATGATGAAGCTACCAACACAGGGCTTCGCCTAAGAACCGCAACGATATGACCGAGGTGGATTATGGTGGAGGGGGGCACCGCACACGGCTAAAAGATCAATGATCAACTTGTGTGTCTATGGGGTGCCCCCTCCCCCGTATATAAAGGAGTGGGGGAGGGGGAGGGCCGACCTCCTAGGTGCGCCCCAAGGGGAGTCCTACTCCCAACGGGAGTAGGATTCCACCCCTTCCAAGAGTAGGAGTAGGAGGGAAGGAAGGAGGAGAGAGGGGGAAGCAAAGAGGGGGGCGCCCCCCCCTTCCTTGTCCAATTAGGACTAGAGGGGGAGGGGGCGCGCAGCCTGCCCTGGTCGCCCCTCCTCTTCTCCACCAAGGCCCATGAGGCCCATTACACTCCTCGGGGGATTCCAGTAACCCCCCGGTACTCCGGTATTTGTCTGAACTTACCCGGAACCCTTCCGAAGTCCAAACATAGTCATCCAATATATCGATCTTTATGTCTCAGCCATTTCGAGACTCCTCGTCACGTCCGTGATCATATTCGGGACTCCGAACTACCTTAGGTTCATCAAAACACATAAACTCATATTATCGATCGTCACCGAACGTTAAACATGCGGACCCTACGGGTTCGAGAACTATGTAGACATGACCGAGACACGTCTCCGGTCAATAACCAATAGAGGAACATGGATGCTCATATTGGTTCCTACATATTCTACGAAGATCTTTATCGGTCAAACCGCATAACAACATGCGTTGTTCCCTTTGTCATCGGTATGTTACTTGCCCGAGATTCGATCGTCGATATCTCAATACCTAGTTCAATCTCGTTACCGGCAAGTCTCTTTACTCATTCCATAATATACTATCTCGTAACTAACTCATTAGTTGCATTGCTTGCAAGGCTTATGGTGATGTGTATTACCGAGAGGGCCCAGAGATACCTCTCCGACAATCAGAGTGACAAATCCTAATCTTGATATATGCCAACTCAACAAGTACCATCAGAGACACCTCTAGAGCACCTTTATAATCACCCAGTTATGTTGTGATGTTTGGTAGCATACAAAGTGTTCCTCCGGTATTCGGGAGTTGCATAATCTCATAGTCATAGGAACATGTATAAGTCATGAAGAAAGCAATAGCAATATACTAAATGATCAAATGCTAAGCTAACGGAATGGGTCAAGTCAATCACATCATTCTCTAATGATGTGATCCCGTTAATCAAATGACAACTCATGTCCATGGCTAGGAAACTTAACCATCTTTGATTCGATGAGCTAGTCAGGTAGAGGCATACTAGTGACACTTTGTTTGTCTATGTATTCACACATGTACTAAGTTTCTGGTTAATACAATTCTAGCATCAATAATAAACATTTATCATGATATAAGGAAATATAAATAACAACTTTATTATTGCCTCTAGGGCATATTTCCTTCACTTTTTTAATGGACGGGTGCAGTGGGACCATCCTCATCCACTTCCCTTCCACATATGGACACCTTTGCTCCCTCGTCGGCGACCATAAAACCCTATCCAGGCAGCCCGAAACCCTAGCAAACAAGCCATGGGCTTCTTCAGTTGGAAGGGGAAGGGGAGGTTCAGTTTCGGCCCGAGCTCCTCCTGCGGCCCCCTCATCCTTTGCTGTCGGGTAGACGCGGCACATTACCGTGGGGGCGAGAGCTGCTTTACATACCAGTCCACCAGGTGCGGTGGCACTGGGAGTACCGCCAGCTCCTGCAGTATCCGTATCTGAACCTACCGCACGACTGGCATTTGGACCCACAATGCATCCCAATTCCAGCGGCGTCGCGGTCAGCGCGGGCGCACGCGGAGGAGGTTTGCCGGTAGCGCGAGCTCCTTACGCCGGAGCAGCACGCGATACGTGCCTTCACGCCAGACTCCCCCAACTGGGAGCGCTGGTTTTCCCTCAACCACGAGGAGGAGCGCCGTCACGGCGTCCACATCGACCATGATGTTCCCCTGTCGCCCCCGCAGGTATTGCGAGAGGATGAGGAGGTGGAGGCGGACTACCAAGCCGCCCTTGAGGAGGTACTGGAGCACGTGCTGGAGGCGAGCCAGCTAGAGGAGGACGCCCGTTGGGATGCGCTGGAGAACGCCCTTGCCTTGTCGGCGACGTGGTACTCCGTCCACACGCCGATATCCGTCCTGCCACCGCCGCAGCTGCCGCCCGTCATCGTGCCCAAGGCTGAGCCGGAGCTGGAGCACGAGCCCACACCCACGCGGAAGCGGTCACAGCCACACCCACTTGGCCCGAGGGGTCCTATACGTGGACCGGCCAGCTCCGCGAGTTGGTGAGCACACCTCCCTACTACCACGCCTCCATGCCGGAAGAGGAGGTGTCGGTGTCAAAACCGGCGGATCTCGGGTAGGGGTCCCGAACTGTGCGTCTAAGACGGATGGTAACAAGAGGCAGGGGACACGATGTTTACCCAGGTTCGGCCCCTCTCGATGGAGGTAATACCCTACTTCCTGCTTGATTGATCTTGATGATATGAGTATTACAAGAGTTGATCTACCACGAGATCGTAGAGGCTAAACCCTAGAAGCTAGCGTATGGTATGATTGTTTTGTTGTCCTACGGACTAAGCCCTCCAGTTTATATAGACACCGGAGGGGGCTAGGGTTACATAGAGTCAGTTACAAGGGAGGAGATCTACATATCCGTATCGCCAAGCTTGCCTTCCACGCCAAGGAGAGTCCCATCTGGACACGGGACGAAGTCTTCAATCTTGTATCTTCATAGTCCAACAGTCCGGCCAAAGGATATAGTCCGGTTGTCTGGATACCCCATAATCCAGGACTCCCTTAGTAGCCCCTGAACCAGGCTTCAATGACGATGAGTCCGGCGCGCAGATTGTCTTCGGCATTGCAAGGCGGGTTCCTCCTCCGAATACCCCATAGAAGATTTTGAACACAAGGATAGTGTCCGGCTCTGCAAAACAAGTTCCACATACCATCGTAGAGAGAATAATACTTCCACAAATCTAATCTGCTGACACACTCGATAGCATGACATCATACCACGGCCCGGTCATTATTCGAACCGTTTTTCTCAACCAGCCTCAGCGCATATCGCTAGGCGGTTTCCTTGGCACGTCTTGGTGAAGCAGAGATCGTGTCCCCTTATCACAGGATTCTCATCAATATGGACGTGGGTAACCCAACCGCGCCATCAATTACGGCGCTTGGGGAATAAGCAAGTTTACTAGGTAGGTGGGGGCGTACAGTTTCATCCACCCTTATAAAGGGATAAGGGTTCACCTTTTTCACCCACGCCTTCTTCCTCCTCGCTCATCCCTTCTCGCGCACTCGAGCTCCAACACCCAAGTTTGCATCTTTCTCCTCAAACCGTTCCAATCATGTCCGGAGCAGGAGGCAAGTGGATGAAATCCTCCGTTACGGAGGAGGACATCAAAAAGTCGTGTGGGGCCGGATATTTGGCTGCGAATATCGCGCACCGGCTGCCTGACGCGGGGCAGATCATTCCTACCCCTGAACCTCACGAGAGGGTAGTTTTCCTCACCCACTTTGTCCGCGGACTGGGATTTCCCCTCCACCTGTTCGTCCGCGGACTCATGTTCTACTACGGGCTGGATTTCCATGATCTGGCCCCGAACTTCATCCTCAACATGCGAGGCCTTCCTCCGCGTCCGACCCCACTTCGGCCTGTGGCTGAAGACCTTCAATGTTAAACCGAAGGTGGTAGGCGGCCAGCAAGCGGAGTGCGGAGCCGCCATGGTGGGCAAAATGCCCAACGTTACATGGCTCGAGGGCTCCTACGTGGAGACCATAAAGGGGTGGCAATCGGGGTGGTTCTACATCACCGAGCCGCGCGACACCAATTGGGTGGCGGCCCCCGAGTTCCGATCCGGAATCCCCATGCGGCTCACCTCCTGGAAAGAGAAGGGCCTGTCTTGGGGTCCCTCGGTGGAGCTGACCGGACCCCAAAAATGTATCCGGAACATGATTAGCAAGAAACTCAAGCTTGTCAACGTGGTCCAGGTCATGCTCTTCCGCCGGATCCTCCCGTGTCAACAACGGGCATTCAATCTGTGGGAGTTTGACCCGGTCGAGCACCAGACGCTGCGAGAGCTCTTTGACATGACGTAGAAGGACGTCTGGAGGGTGCTGTTCAAGGGCGCTGAGGTACCTCCTTCCCTTACCGAGGACCGCGAACTTAGCGCGAAGCGCCCTGTGAATCCGGTAAGTTCTTTACACCTTATAGGGTATTTATTTTTCGCAGTTTAATCATGTGCGTAATCTAAGCTTCCATGCCTTTAACAGGACTGGGTGGAGACAGCAAGGCAGATTGACTGCCCCGCCCCCCTGCCCGAAGATCCAGCAGACGCTCTCCTCACGGAGATGCTGACTCCGGCACCTTGTGAGGTGCTAGAGAAGAAGACCAAGAAGAAAGTCACGGGGACCCGAAAGGGTCTCCGGCGTCAGGTGATATCGGACTCAACGTCTGATAACTCTAAGACGCGCTCCTCCCATGAAGACGACGATGAGGAGGAAAGTTCTTGCCCCCCCCCCAACCGGGGGAGACAAGAAGAGGAAGGCCGCCCCAAGTGGGGAGGCCGAAGGGTCCCAAAAGAGAAGGTCCCTCCTTCCGGACTGCTCCACAACAGCCACCCATAGCGACGACGAGTGGTTGCTCAGGGACAAGCCCCTGGCGAAAAGTCATAAGTGTCCGGATTCCATTGTAATTCATAGTGTGTTTTATTGCACTGCTTCTCATCATGTCGAACATGATTGTGCAGTCCGCCCCGAGCCTTCATCGACGTATCCTCGTCGGATGGTTCTTTGGACTCGTTGGATATGAATAGCATTCACTTCCGACCGCCTCTTCCCCTCGCCCTACGGACAACGTCGAGGTGGAAAGGTGGGTCGAGGGGAGGTAGTCCTGGAGGCGCCTCAAGGCGACCTTCCGGACCCTGGGCGTAAGGGGAGCAAGACTCCCGCGGGCTCCAAGTTCGGCCCTCAGCCGAACACTATGCCGGAACCTCCTGTGGTTCCGGACTCCGGTAGGCGACCCCTTGTTAAGAGGGGCAAGCCGCCCATGCCGGTGACCTCTGTCCATCCAGAGGCACCGGACAACTTGCTGGAAGCGCTTCGCAGCGCTTCCATCGATGAAGAGCACCGCACTATCATGAGTGCGGTGATCGAGAAGGTTCAGTCCGCCAAAAGTGGACTAACTGAAGCTTGTGCCAGCGTCCTAATAGGCTTTCAGGTAAGTAATTAGGTTGTAGGAAAATAGTACCGTATAGATAGTAGCCCCTGATGCTTTGTTTGGCGTTTTCAGGTAAGTAATTAGGTTGTAGGAAAATAGTACCGTATAGATAGTAGCCCCTGATGCTTTGTTTGGCGTTTGCGAAGAAAAGCCGAATAGAGAATCAAATAATAATCACAGGAGTCTAATCATAATATGTCTATGTAAATGTGCAGGCTTCACTGCTTGCCGCTGCCGCATGTACTGCGGAGGTCGCTGCACTGAAGCAGGATCTTGAGCGGTCCAAGGAAGAGCTCGGCCTTACGAAGAGGCAGCTCGAGGAGAGCAAAGGTAAGCAATACCTTGTCTATATATGAAAAAGAAATTTGGTTGCAAAGTAATAGGATCATCATGAATGTGCCAGGGGCCACGACCGAAGTGGCGACCCTGAAGAAGGCGCTGTCCGAGGCTGAAAACAAAGCGGCCCAGGAGCGCACTGCTACCTCTTGAGCACTGCGTTGGATTTCTCCGAAGAGGAGAGGATGATGCAGCAAAGTAGCGTAAGTATTTCCCTTAGTTTTTGAGAACCAAGGTATCAATCCAGTAGGAGGCTACACGCAAGTCCCTCGTACCTACACAAAAACAATAGCTCCTCGCAACCAACGCGATTAGGGGTTGTCAATCCCTTCACGGTCACTTACGAGAGTGAGATCTGATAGAGATGATAGATAATATTTTTGGTATTTTTGATATAGAGATGCAAAGTAAAAAGTAAAAGGCAAAGTAAAAAAGCAAAGAAACAATAAAGTGATGGAGATTGATATGATGATAATAGACCCGGGGGCCATAGGTTTCACTAGTGGCTTCTCTCAAGAGCATAAGTATTCTACGGTGGGTGAACAAATTACTGTTGAGCAATTGACAGAATTGAGCATAGTTATGAGAATATCCAGGTATGATCATGTATATAGGCATCACGTCCGAGACAAGTAGACACTGGTAGAAAAAGGGCCTGTTGTCCCGGTTCGTAAGGGCCTTTTGTCCCGGTTCCTGAACCGGGACTAAAGGGTCGGTACTAATGCCCTGTCCCTTTAGTCCCGGTTCAAGCCAGAACCGGGACTGATGGGCCTCCACGTGGCCTGTGCGCGGAGCCCAGGCAGGAGACCCTTGGTCCCGGTTGGTGGCACCAACCGGGACCAATAGGCATCCACGCGTCAGCATTTCTGTGGCTGGGGTTTTTGTTTTCTTTAAGGGGGGGTTGGGGGTTTTGGGGGGTTAATTTAGGTGTTTCATATATTGTGTTAGCTAGCTATAATTAATAGAGAGAAGTGTCCTATCTTATGTCCGTGCTTGGTTGACGCTATGTACTATACATACGTATAGAGAGGACTAGACACGCTAGCTAGCTAGTAAGCAAACGAAGGAAACAGAAGATCGTCATAAACATATATGCATACAGAGAGAAGTGATATCGACCACCTCTCCTTCTCCGAGAGATTGGTCGAACAACAAGTTCTCGTATATCTATCCGACACTACCGGCTACATATATACAATAATTATCTCTTACAAATATAATCATACGGACTCATGATCCACATAGTATTCTCCGTCTTCAGCGATCACGTGGTCAAGAAAGAATGCCGCCAATTCCTCTTGAATTGCTCGCATGCGAGCTGGTGCTAGGAGTTCACCCCGCTTCCGGAACATCTAATTTGAAGAAGGGGGTCAATACATATATATATGAATGAATGAAACTCAACACAAATGATGGTAATAAAATAAAATTGTGAATGTTGTTATTTACATACTTCATATTGTTCATCAGTGTAGCCCCGCTCACAGGTCGTGTGGCGGATGGACTCGCAAACGTAGTATCCACATAAATCATTCCCTTGTTCCTACCACAACCACTTTACAAGAAATAGAGGTCAATCAAACTGATAAGCAAGAATGTCAAATGGTATTGATGAAACTAGCGCTTGAGTGACTAGTAGATGCACGGAACATGCTACTATAGTACTTACTTTCGGGTGTCTAAATTGCAGCTCCTTCGGCAGTCCTGGAGCTTTTCTGGTGAATTTTCTCCAAACCCTGCCGGACAAAGAAAACAATTACTTGATATATCAGGAAATGAACAAAGTTGTTGATATGGTGGATAATGATCGATTTAACTTACTTCTCGAGCATTTGAGTCATGTCCGCATAGTCCTGGGGATCTTTTCGTCTTGAGTCTAAGACGGTTACTAGTCCCTGCTCAAGCTTAATCTCTAGGAGAATATAGTGGTAACTGCACACGCATGCATAACTCATCAATTACATTACTATAACCTTGACTAATATATAAGGGAAACCGAATACGCACAAGATAGTAACACTCACTGTTGTAAGGAAAGAGTATTATATCTTTGTTTTCATTTATTACCAACGACCGTAGCAAGTTGGCCTCGGTAGCTGTGGCATGAAATTTAACCTGAGTTGCATCTATGAGATATGTGATAATGAACCCAATATCACCGACTTGTCTTTTCTTCAATTCGGCGATCTTCAATCTACATAATATAGTGAGGATGATTATAAATACATGCAATGAAAGAGCTGAGCTATATAGAGAGAATTAATGACAGAAGTAGTACTACTTACAGACAGTAGCAGGTGACCGTTGTTTTATCGAGGGCCAATTGATTGAAAAACTGAAAGAACTCCTCAAATGGAACAGGCAACAGTTCAATTCCAACGAGGTCATGCTCCTTTTTAACTTTCACATACAAAGTACTCCTCCCCCCAGAGTCTTTGCAGATTTTCAAGTACCAATCATGCAATCTTCACATCATCGTTGATAGAGATCTTTCATCTTTGACAAGAGGCTTCCCGTACTCGTATCTTTGTATCTGCACCTCCATGAAATCATAATGTACATCGTTGGGCAGGTAATCGCCAAGATTGCTATAACCGGGCACCATCCTCGGATCATTAGTGATGTTGTCGCTAGGCACCTTGAGCGGGGGGAACGATTGCTTCGCTTGTTCACCGAGCTGGTCAATTTGTTTCCCAGCTCGTCGTTCTTTCAGCCTTTGATCACTGACAGTACTTCCCGACCGCTCCTCTTCGGCGAATTCCTTTCCAATAATGCGCTCATAGTTTCCTTTCGGCGGAGACTTGGGTGGTTTTGTCAGGGCAGCCAGAGTGCGCTTCGCTTTCACCGGATCTACCTTCTCCTCCGGAGGTGGATGTTTCTTTGCTTTCACCCCTTCAAAGTAGTTCCTCACTTCTTCTCGTGCGATCTCGGCGTTCTCCTCCGGGGTCCTCTCGTATGGTAACTTCTCTGGAGTCTTCAGAGAAGGACCGAATCTGTATTTCCTCCCGCCTCTGGCTGTACTGCTAGACGCCGACAGAGCAGACGGAGCGGTTGTCTTCTTTACTTGCTTACGAGGCGGAGGAGAAGGACTACGACGCGCTGGAGCATCTGGAGCGGCGGCAGGTCTCTTCCGCCCTTGCTGACGAGATGGAGAAGGAGGAGGCTGGCTGCTCGGGCGCGTCGGTGCAGGCGGAGAAGGAGGCGGAGTGCCGCCATGCGCCAGAGAAGGAGCCGGTCGAGTGCCCTGATCGTCACTCGCCGGAGGAGGAGGCGGTGGAGGAGGCGGGGTGCCCTGACTCGCCGGAGGAGGATGCGGTGGAGGAGGCGGAGTGCCCTGACTTGCCGGAGGAGGAGGAGGAGGCGGAGGCGTCCAGTTTGAAAGGTTGATGAGCTCCTTCCGCCATAGGCATGGACTCTTCAGAGCAGACCCCAGCCTAGTCTCCCCTTCACCGGTAGGGTGGTCAAGCTGGAGGTCCTCAAATCCCTCCGTTATTTCATCCACCATCACCCTAGCATATCCTTCTGGAATCGGCCGGCAGTGAAAAGTTGCGCCGGGTTCAGTAGGATAAACAGAGCCAACAGCCGCCTTGACCTTCAAATTTATCCATTGCGTCATAAGGTGGCAATTTTGAGACTCCGTGATAGCATCCACGGGATAGCTGGCAGGAGCCGTCAAGGCATGCTCCGGCTGAAGCAGCTCGGTGGAAGCCACACTGCTTCTCCCCTGAGATGGCGGGGTAGCTTCGGGGGAAGCTTCGGCAGTACGTTTCCTGCGATTTGCTTCTCGTTCCTCTATCGCTTGTACCCTTGCTTGCAGCGCATGTATTTGGGTCTGCTGCAATTTTTTCCTCCTCTCCTGGGATTTGTAACCGCCTGCGTCCGGAAACCCAACCTTCCACGGAATGGAGCCTGGCGTGCCTCGTGTCCGTCCAGGGTGCTCAGGATTCCCGAGGGCCATTGTGAGCTCGTCGTTCTCTCTATCTGGAAAGAACGTCCCTTGCTGCGCTGCTTCGATATACTGCTGAAGCTTCCTGACTGGTATGTCCATTTGATCGTTCGTCCAAATGCACTTCCCTGTTACAGGGTCCAAGGTTCCGCCAGCCCCGAAGAACCAAGTCCGGCAACGGTCTGGCCAGTTAATTGTCTCTGGTTCGATCCCTTTATCAACCAGATCATTCTCAGTCTTGGCCCACTTAGGCCGGGCTACGAGGTAGCCACCTGACCCCATGCGATGGTGATGCTTCTTCTTCGCAGCATTTTGCTTGTTTGTCGCCGACATCTTCTTACTCTTTTCCGATGTCTTGTGGGCCACAAATGCGGGCCAATGATCTTTGATCTTCTCATATCTGCCCTTGAATTCTGGTGTCTCTTTATTTTCGACAAACTTATTCAGCTCTTTCTTCCACCTCCTGAATAGTTCTGCCATCCTCTTAAGAGCAAAAGACTTGATTAATTGCTCTTTAACTGGCTTCTCTGGATCATCCTCTGGCAGTAGGGTGAAATTTGACTTCAGCTCAGTCCAAAGATCATTTTTTTGCATATCATTGACATAAGACACCTCAGGGTCTTCTGTAGCCGGCTTTAACCATTGCTGGATGTTGATCGGGATCTTGTCCCTAACCAAAACCCCGCACTGAGCAACAAATGCGCTCTTTGTCCGGAGGGGTTCAATCGGTTGGCCGTCGGGCGCGATTGCTATGATCTCGAACTTTTCATCCGAGCTCAACTTTTTCTTCGGGCCTCATCTCTTTACCGAAGTTGTGCTCGATCCGGAGGGCTAGAAAAAAGAACAAAGACTTAATTAATATGTGTACATACCAAAACATGAATGCATCAATTAGCTAGTCAGCAGAAGCTTAACTAATATATATACCTGGCCGGACTCGGTTCGGTCACCAGAGACGTCATCACGGTCTCCTTCTTGCACCGACATTGGGTCACCGGAGCCGTCCTCACGGTCTCCTTCTTGCACCGGCATTAGGTCA
This sequence comes from Triticum dicoccoides, assembly GCF_002162155.2. Taxonomy (NCBI): domain Eukaryota; kingdom Viridiplantae; phylum Streptophyta; class Magnoliopsida; order Poales; family Poaceae; genus Triticum; species Triticum dicoccoides. The sequence goes on along the minus strand of NC_041382.1, from coordinate 740,064,289 downwards.
CCGGAGCCATCATAATCATAGCCAGCTGCTTCCAGACCATCGGTGTTGTTGAGAAACAACGAGACGACGGCATCACTTCCTCGTGCGATTATGTCCCCCAACAACTCTTCTTGTACTTCGTCTCGGGCGGTGTCTATAGTTTCTACAAATATTGACAACATGGCAATTATTATTCAAACATGACAGATGGATATATTAGTGGCAAACGTAGAACTAATATTAATTAGTGGCCTCGACGCTGCTTCTCTAGGGTTTGGGTGGCCTCGACACTGCTTCTATAGGGTTTGGGGTGGCCTCGACAATGCTTCAAGGATAAAAAAAGAAGAGGAACAAGAAAAAAAAGAGGAGAAGAAAGAATAGAGGAGTAAGAACTCCTCTATTCTTTATTCTCCTCTTTTTTTTCTTCTTCCTCTTTTTTTTATCGGGAACGAGGGTCGTCGAGGGTCACCGAGTGGTAGACGAAACCCTAAATAGCAAGTATTGTGGGTGTGAGATACATGTGGCCGTCGGTGTCGGACACTACATCCACGTCCCACAAGTGACGTGGATGTAGTGTCCGACACTGATGGTACATGTATCTCACACCGACGATACTTTCTATTTAGGGTTTCCTCTACCGCTCGGCGACCCTCGACGACCCTTGTTCCCGATAAAAAAAGAGGAAGAAGAAGAAAAAAAAGAGGAGAAGAAAGAATAGAGAGGAGTTCTCCTCTATTCTTTCTTCTCCTCTTTTTTTCTTCTTCCTCTTCTTTTTTTTATCCTCTTCTTCCTCTCATGTTCGACGACCCTCGACCCCTCGGCGACCCTAGACCCCCTCTCGACCCCCTCATGTTGAAGTTATCGGGTAGGGGGTATATCGACAACGACATACCCGATACATACATACATACATACATACATACATATCACATGCATCCATACATATATGAACAAAATTAATATCTATTAATTAACAACCTAAATAAAAAAACTAATACATATAGGAAGAAGAAGAAAAAAGAAGAGAAGAAAGAATAGAGGAGAAGCTTCCTCTCCTCTTCTTCTCCCTCTTCTTCCCCTTCTTCCTCGCCTCTCTCATGAATGTCCGACGTTCTCGACCCCCCCACGTGTCGAAGAAAAAAAAGAAGAAAAAAAAGAGGAGAAGAAGAAAGGAATAGAGGAGAAAAGAGAAAATAGAATATATATTCTATTTTTCTCTTCTTCTCCTCTATTCCTTTCTTCTTCTCCTCTTCTTTTTCTTCTTTTTTCTTCTTCTTATTTATTTCTCCTCGTCTTCCTCTCCCCTCTTCTTCTCCTTTCTTCCTCTTCTTATTTCCTTTTTCCTCTCATTCCTTTTCTTCTTCTTCCTTCTTAAAAATACATGAAGTAGTATTGCCTAATTCATTGTCCATATGAATATACAAAGATTTGCATATTTACAATAATTAATATCACCAAAAAAATCTATCGACAGAAAAAATCGTATTTTTTCTAAAAAAACTATTGCATATATACATGAACATATATATACACAGAGAACATATATACAAATATATAAAAAACAAGCATATATAAGAAAAAAATGGCATATATATGAAAAAAATGCTAGCTAGGGAGGGCGCCGGCCGGACCAGGAGGACCGCGGGGTCGGCGGCGAGGATGGCGACGGGGCAGTGGGCGCACGCTCGGGGTAGGGGGCGTGGGCGACGGCGACGGCGGGCCGGG
>NC_041382.1:740056227-740062198 GCF_002162155.2 Triticum dicoccoides | reverse complement strand
ACGACGACGGGGGCGGGCCGGGGCGGGCGGCGTCGGGGCAGCCTGGCGGCGTCGGCGTTGTCGGGGGCGGCAACTGCAAGACGAGAGTGAAAATTTCCTAAGTGTGGACTTATATAGCAGAGCCTTTAGTCCCGGTTCGTGGCAGCAACCGGGACTAAAGGTGGGCATTAGTCCCGGTTGGTAGCACCAACCGGGACTAAAGGGGGGCATTGGTCATGGTTCATGTCACCAACCGTGACCAATGCCCCCTTTAGTCCCGGTTGGTGCCACCAACCGGGACCAAAGGCCTTGTGCTGCTGCGGCGTCGAAAGTTTAGTCCCACCTCACTAGTTGAGAGGGGTGCGCAGTGCACTAGTAGAAAGAGGGTCAAACGTGAAGCACATTAGTGCCGGTTTGTATTTGAGCCGGCACTAATGTATACATTAGTGCCGGTTCCAACGGCTAGCCGGGCCGCTTTCATTAGTACTGGTTCGTGGCGAACCTTTAGCACCGGTTCGTGCCACGAACCGGTACTAATGAGAGTGGTGGCAGGATGTTGTCAGACCGGGGCCCTTCCAGCCCCTTTAGTACCGGTTCTTGGCACGAATCGGTACTAAAGGTCGTCCTACATAAACCCTTCGTCCACCCGAGCTCGCTCTGTTCTTCCCCTTTCCCCTCTCCTCTCTCTGTTCTTCCCCTCTTCCTCTCGAGCTCATCACACATTTTGCCCAAAATTTGTCAAGATTTGAAGGCCCCCATCCATTCAAATGATCACAAAGGTTAGCAACTTTGTCCTTTCATCTCTCATTGCTAGATTAGCTCTTGCAATGCTTTATATAGTGATTAATTTGTGAGTTTAGTAATTTGGGAGGATATATATATGTGCTAGTATTTGATTTATATGCAATTTGAGGTCAAAAATAACACTTAGTTTGCATATGTAGGTGTGGTTTACTTAGTGCCTTCTAAATCTCCATCGTAACCACCGTCGATCGCCCGCACCGTCCCGTCGCTGGCACCACCTTGTTGTGAGCCTCTTGTTCATGAAATTTTATATAAAAATTGATGTTTGTGTGATTTGGATATATAGTTACTCGTATAATTATCTTACCCGTACGTTGTTTGTTATACATATAGTGCCATGGTTTTGATATCTGTCCCCGTCGGCCCTCGTCCTTGTTATGATTCGGATGTGGTATATGTATTCTCTTTTAAAACTAGTTGCATTTCGTGTTTATGACAAATTATGCCCATCAAGTTGACATAGAAATTTTTTCTACGAGGTATGTGAACCGGAAATTCCAACCGACCCTATTGTCGAGAGGTTAAATTTAGTTGAAAGAGAAAACGAGTACTTGAAAGAAAAATTGAAAAGAATTGAGGGGGAGAAGATGGAATTGGAGTTGCATGTTGCCGATGTCGTCGATGATCATAAGATCAAGATGGAGAAAATGCGCTTGAAGATTAGAAAGATTAGAAAATATGCCATTGATAGTGAGGCTTGGTATCATTATGCTGTTGGATCCATTGTTACCTTAGTTGCGATCTTGATCACATTTGTTGTTGCATTTAAATGCTTTAGCTAGAGAGTTATTTGTTTGTTGCATTTAAGTGTTGTATGAACTTTATGTATGAACTTGTATTAATTTGGTCTATTCGGTGTTGTGTAATGAAGATGAGCCGGCAATGGATGTACGATGATCGATGCTCTCCCCAGTTCGTTGAGGGCATGCATACTTTTCTGCTTGCGGCTGAGGCAAACAAGCGGGCGGATGGTTTTATGCCTTGTCCATGTGCTGGCTGTAAGAATGGTCACAATTACTCTACATCAAGAACCATTCACGTCCACCTGTTTAAGTCCGGTTTCATGCCCCACTATAATGTTTGGACCAAGCACGGAGAAAGAGGGGTTATGATGGAAGACAATGAAGAAGAAGAGGACGACGACAACTATCCTGGCCATGGGTTTCCTGAATACGATGATACAACAATGGGGGAAGAAGCTGAGCCGGTAATGCGGGAAGACGCTGAGCCGTCAATGCGGGAAGAAGCTGAAGAAGAGGCATCAGATGAGCCCGTTGATGATCTAGGTTGGGCCATTGCCGATGCAAAGAGAAACTGGGCAAGTGATTTGGAGAAGAAGAAGTTGCAGCGCATGTTAGAGGATCACAAAAAATTGTTGTACCCGAATTGCGTAGGTGACAAGAAAAATCTGGGCACCACACTGGAATTGCTGCAATGGAAGGCAGAGAATGGTGTATCTAACAAGGGATTTGGAAAGTTGCTGGTAATGATAAAGGATATGCTTCCAAAGGACAACGAATTGCCCGAGAGTACGTATGAAGCAAAGAAGGCTGTCTTCCCTCTAGGGTTAGAGGTGCAGAAGATACATGCATGCCCTAATGATTGCATCCTCTACCGCGGTGAGTACGAGGATTTGAACGCTTGCCCGGTATGTGGTGCATTGCGCTATAAGATCAGCCGCGATGACCCTGGTGATGTCGAGGGCGAGCGCCCCAGGAAGAAGATTCCTGCCAAGGTGATGTGGTATGCTCCTATAATACCACGGTTGAAACGTTTGTTCCAAAACAAAGAGCATGCCAAGGCGATGCGATGGCACAGAGAAGACCGTAAGAAAGACGGAAAGTTGAGAGTACCCGCTGACGGGTCGCAGTGGAGAAAAATCGAAAGAAAGTACGGGAAGGAGTTTGCAGATGACGCAAGGAGCGTATGGTTTGGTCTAAGCGCAGATGGCATTAATCCTTTTGGGGAGCAGAGCAGCAACCATAGCACCTGGCCTGTGACTCTATGTTTGTATAACCTTCCTCCTTGGTTGTGCATGAAGCGGAAGTTCATTATGATGCCAGTGCTCATCCAAGGCCCTAAGCAACCCGGCAACGACATTGATGTGTACCTAAGGCCATTAGTTGAAGAACTCTTACAACTGTGGAATGGAATAGGTGTACGTGCGTGGGATGAGCACATGGGGCAAGAATTTGACCTAAAGGCGTTGCTGTTCGTGACCATCAATGATTGGCCTGCTCTCAGTAACCTTTCAGGACAGACAAACAAGGGATACCGTGCATGCACGCACTGTTTGGACGATACCGATAGTATATATTTGGCTAATTGTAAGAAGAATGTGTACCTGGGACATCGCCGATTTCTTCCGAGCAGGCATCCCATAAGAAAGAAAGGCAAGCATTTCAAAGGTGAGGCGGATCACCGGACGAAGCCTCGCCACCGTACTGGTGCTGATGTACATGATATGGTCAAGGATTTGAAGGTGGTCTTTGGAAAGGGTCCTGGTGGACAACCTATTCCGAATGACGCTGACAAACACGCACCCATGTGGAAGAAGAAATCTATATTTTGGGACCTGCCCTATTGGAAAGACCTAGAGGTCCGCTCCGCAATCAACGTGATGCACGTGACGAAGAATCTTTGTGTGACCCTGCTTGGCTTCTTGGGCGTGTATGGGAAGATAAAAGATACACCTGAGGCACGAGAGGACCAGCAACGTATGCACGGAAAAGATGGCATACATCAGGGTCATGCAAGCTACGCTCTTACCAAAGAAGAGAAGGGAATCTTCTTTGAATGCCTGCTCAGTATTAAGGTACCGTATGGCTTCTTGTCGAATATAAAGGGAATAATAAATATGGCAGAGAAAAAGTTCCAGAACCTAAAGTCTCATGACTGCCACGTGATTATGATGCAACTGCTTTCGGTTGCATTGAGGGGGCTTCTACCGGAAAATGTTCGATTAGCCATTGTGAAGCTATGTGCATTTCTCAATGCAATCTCTCAGAAGGTAATCGATCCAGAAATCATACCAAGGTTAGAGAATGATTTGGTGCAATGTCTTGTCAGTTTCGAGTTGGTGTTCCCACCATCCTTCTTCAACATCATGACGCACGTCCTAGTTCACCTATGCGAAGAGATTAACGTTTTGGGTCCTGTATTTCTACACAATATGTTCCCCTTTGAGAGGTTCATGGGAGTCTTAAATAAATATGTTCCTAACCGTGCTAGGCCAGAAGGAAGCATCTCCAAGGGCCATCAAAATGAGGAGGTCGTTGAGTTTTGTATTGACTTTATTCCTGACCTTAAGCCGATTGGTGTTCCTGAATCGCGGCATAAGGGCAGACTGGATGGAAAAGGCACGCTAGGAGGGGAACAAATAATATGTATGGACGGACATTTTCTCACTGAAGCACACTACACAGTTCTACAGAATTCCGCCTTGGTGGCTCCGTATATGGATGAACACAAGAATTTGCTACGCTCCAAACACCCGGAGCGGTCTGATGACTGGATTACACGTGAACAAACCAGGAGTTTCGCCAGCTAGTTGCAGACACGTACCATGCATGACACCTCTATTGAAGATGACCTGTACTTGCTGTCCCAGTTACCATCTTCGAATATAATGACTTTCAAAGGGTACGAGATAAATGGTAATACATTTTACACGATCGCCCAAGATAAGAAGAGCACCAACCAAAACAGTGGTGTCCGCTTTGATGCAGAAACCAAGACGGGAAAGGAAACATATTATGGTTATATATAGGACATATGGGAACTTGACTATCGACGTGGTTTGAAGGTCCCTTTGTTTCGGTGCAAATGGGTCAATATGACACGAGGCGGGGTAACAGAAGACCCGCAGTACGGAATGACAACAGTGGATCTCAACAATCTTGCGTATGCAGACGAACCATTCGTCCTAGCCAATGATGTGGCACAGGTTTTCTATGTGAAGGACATGTCTACCAAGCCAAGAAAAAGAAAAGATAAGGAAGCGAATGCATCGTACGATGAGCCAAAGCGGCACATAGTTCTTTCTGGGAAGAGAAACATCGTGGGAGTGGATGACAAGTTAGAAGATTATGAAAAGTTTGATGAAATTGCTCCATTCACAGTGAATATTGACCCGAGCATCCCGTTAAATGATGAAGATTTTCCATGGTTACGGCGCAAAGGGACACACGCGAAGAAAAAGTTTCACACCCAAAGATCTGGGATGTGATCGGCTTCACTATCATCACTTTCTTCTGTGTTTCACACCCAGAAGGGAATCTCTGTAATAGTTAGGGTAGTTAATTATGTGTTTTGGCATTTGAAACGCGAAGAAATTTTATGTGCAAACAAATTCTTTCATGCCTTTACTGATTTTTAAAGTTAAGTTATTCACAAACTAGTGATTCACACTAATCTCAAATAATTCAAAATTTAAACTATTCAAATTTGAAAACTACGGGCACTAACAGAAAGTTTGTAATTTTTTGTACCTAAAGCAAAAATATTCAGAAAGAAACTCTAAATACACAAAAAAACAACTCAAAAATAAATAAAGCAAAAAAAATAAAAAAGCCCGCCTACTAGGCCAGAGCGGCCTGCATACGACTAGAAACCCAACCTGTTGTTGGGCCAGGATGCAGGCCCGCAAAGGCCCAGTAGGCCAACAGGGCAGCACAGAACATGTAGGCCCAGTAGGCCTGCTTTGGAGAGGAGCTCGAGAGAGCTACCGCATGGGGGTTTATAAACCAGTGCGGTCGCCCCTCGACTAGCGAGGTGGGACTAAACTTGCGCACCGCACCTGCGCCAGCGCACCCCCTTTAGTACCGGTTCGTGGCACCAACCGGTACTAAAGGGGGGCCTTTAGTACCGGTTGGAGCCACCAACCGATACTAAAGGGGGTGCGGTTCCCGCCGCTTGGCCTGGCCAAAACAGGCCTTTAGTACCGGTTGGTGGCTCCAACCGGTACTAAAGGTGCCTTCTATATATACAACACTTACGAAAATTTCATTCTCCCTCTGTTTCTTCCTCTGTTTCCCCATTGAAGCACCGTCCGCGCGCCCCGATCGATAGACGCCGTCGCCGTCGCCGCCCCCATCCCCGTCGCCGCCCTCGTCTCCGTCGCCGCCCCGGGCCCGTCCTCGTCGCGCCGTCCCCGCGTCGCCGCCCCGCGTCACGCCCCGGCCCGTCA
>NC_041382.1:740050252-740055696 GCF_002162155.2 Triticum dicoccoides | reverse complement strand
CTCTCCCCCTCTAACCCTTCTCCCTCGCCCCCGGCGGCCACCATGGGCGCCGCCCCTCCCCGAGCCCATACACACACACACAAGCATGATGAACACACACACACACACACACACGTATATATGTATGAATTAATGCATGTATATATTAGTATATACGTATTTTGTATGTTTAATTAGTTCAGATTTTTTAGATTATTATTTTTTCACTAGTATATATGTATGAATGCATGTTAGATGGATATAATTAGTGTTTAATTAGTATGGAAATTTTTTATATAATGTTGTTTTTCAGTTTTTTAATGGATGTATAAAAGTTGTGTTTTCTGTTTTTAGTGTTAGATGCTTAATTAGTATGAAATAGCATATAGAATTTTGACATATGCAATGATAGCATAATTAGTGTTATATAGAAATGTTAGAAATTTTAGTTATCAAAATCCAATCATTAAAAAAATGTTACTTTTTGCGGGCATATAGCTAGTATTTGTTCTCGACGATGTCCGGCCCGCATCCTCGCCGTCGACCCATCCGCGACGACGTCCGACTGACCCATGTCCGGTACTGGGCTCCGCCGGGCTGGCACTGGGAGGTGCTGCCTGGAGGGGCGCGCCGCTTGATGAGGAACCCGGCCCCGGGTCCCGTTGTCGACCTTGATCTCGTTTGGTGGCGTTCACGTGGGCCAGTTTCGGTGCGGAGGGAGCCGGCCCCGCCGGAGGTGGTACGTCGCCGTGTGAGGGAGGAGGATGAGCACGTCCATCGCTACATGGTTGCGTTAGAGGGCGGCAGGTTCTCCAATACCTGGCAGTTTCTTCAGGGATCTCACTTCAGCTATGATCCTGTGAGGGTTCCTTCTCTTTGGGTGTCCACCGCCCGCGCCGCAGGAACCGCGAGTGTCCTAGATTCTTCTGTAGTATTCGATCTTTAATTAGCTACCTAGCCATTGATGTACTATTCAATATTATATATTATTCGAGATGATGTATTCGAGATTATATCTATTATTCGAGACGATGTATTCGAGATTATATCTATTATTCGAGACGATGTATTCGAGATTATATCTATTATTCGAGACGATGTATTCGAGATTATATCTATTATTCGAGACGATGTAATTTGAATACTAAATTGTTTTATATTTCTTTTGGCATAGTTAAATAAAAGCTATGGCGGACAATACCGACAGAGAGGGAGAACCGACCATGTTCGATATAATATGCGGGCCAGATGATGATCAGAATGAAGAAGATTATGACGGCTCCGAATTTCTAAACAACACCGGAGAGGGTGATATGATATTCGATCGCGACGACCGAATTGATAAAGTCATGAACTACGATTATGAAAATGATGAAGAACATGTTGATCCTGAAACAACAAAGACTGGCGAGGTATATATATTTATATAAGCAGGCATCTGGTGATCATCACATGTTTTAAATGAGTTGAAGATATATTAACGAATCGATCTTTCTTCTTTCAGCCATCCGGATAGAGCAAATCTTCAGGCAACAGGACGAAACGAGGCCCGAACAAAAATTTGAAGGAGGGCATAAAGTATAATATCGAGGCAATCAGACCTAATGGCGAACCATTAGCGCCTAAGAAGATTGCGGACAAGTTTGTTCGTCAGTGCGGAGTTCTTGTGAAGGACCAACTCCCAATCTCCCTTCAAGAATGGAGAGAGCCAGCAAAGCCATGTCCAGATCTTACTTTTGTCGACGACAGACAAAAAAGTCTGCTTTGTGATACTCTCATGGAACATTTCACCCTACCAGATCATTTCATAGAAGCAGATGTGCAGAAAGTCAAGGACGCTGCTCTTAGGAAGATGGCGGTTGCATTCAAGAACCACAAGAATCGTGAATGGGACAAGTACGTCAAGGGAGGAAGGAAGACTCCAGTATTCGAGGGAACACTAGAGAATCAAAGTGCTCATTGGGATGATTTAGTGAAATTCAAGGATTCAGAATTATCTAAGGAACAGTCGAGAATAAACAAGAAGAATGCTGAAAAAAGGATAAGTTCCATAAGCTGGGGCCAGGTGGCTACGCGGTGGCAATGCCTAAGTGGGATAAGTCTGAGAAAGAGATGGAGGATGCAGGTGTCACTCCGATTACTAAGAGCTGGTCCCCCAGGTGCAGGACTTGGTTCTATGCGCATGGGGGGGGGAGTTGGACCCGAAGACAGGCAAAGTTTCCAAGAAGGCATGTCTGGACGGAGCCGAAGATAAGCTACTTGTTGCAATAGAAGAGGCTCGATCCGGGTTGTTCGAGCCCAACAGAGAGAACGACGAGCTTACGCGTGCCCTGGGAAATCATGAACACCCAGGAAGAACACGAGGCAAGGGCGCTATTCTATGGTATGAGGGGTTTTCGGACTGGAACGCCGACTACAGAACCCGTGCGAGAAGGAAGATTGCGGAGGAGAAGCAGAGGAAGATGGAGGAGGAGAAGAGGAAGCTGGACTATGAACGCCTTCATGGCCTAGAATCAGCACACGCGGACTTGGTAGTCAAATTCCAGCGGCAGTAGGAGCAGATCGACTCACTTAGCCAACAAAGGGGGTCTCAGCAGCTGCAGCAGCTAGCGGATGATCCAGCATTGGATACCACCGCCCCATCCATGCCGAGAAGCAGCATGGGTTCCGCCCTGTTTGACGCAATGCTGGATAGATACCCCGTGGATGACATCACGGAGAACACTAACTGTGAGCTACACTTCAAAATTAAGAACATATCCTTGAAGGTGGCGGACGGCGTTGCTTATACAAATTCCCTCGATGCAACCTTCCATTGCAACCCGATTCCAGCAGGCTATGCTCGTGTCGTGGTTGATGAGGTGGTGGACCAATATTCGGGGCTAGAGCTTGACATTCCTGGAGGTGACGAGGAGCACACACTCGGAGATGCCAAACATTGTATCATCCTATGGAGAAAGGATTGCATCATCTTTCGAAGGCCACCGACACCGCGTCACCCGACTCCTCGTCGAAGTCCGCCACCGAGTCAGCAGACTCCCGCTCCTCCAAGTCCACCAACGCGTGAGGCCACTCCTCCTCCTCCAAGTCCGGCAAAGTGTCAGGCCACTCCTGCTCCAAGTCCAACACAACGTCAGACGTCTACTCCTCCTCCAAGTCCGGCACAACCTCAGGCCACTCCTCCTCCAAGTCCGGCACAGCTTCAGGCCACTCCTCCTCGTCCAACTCAGCCCCGTCAGCCGTCTCCGCCGCCTCAGCAATCGCAGAAAAGACACCCCGCAGCTATGGTGCGTAGCGGTACGAGTCGAGGTCATAGTACAAAGTACAGGTGGAGGCAAGCGATATAAATATGGTCCAAACCTCACTACTCCTCTTCCCGAGAGGGCTTACGACAGGACCGAGGAGCAAACCAATGCCATAGTGCGGGCAGAAGTCGACGCCCATTTTGGACCGAAACCGCCACCGCCGCCAAGGGAGAATGTGCCTGTGGAAGTAGTTGACCACTTCATTCGTATGGCTCAACCACCAGCTCCTAAGCCTGTTGACACAGACTATGAGCGCCACATCAGGAAGTTACATCGACAACGTCTACAGAAGGAGGCGAGCTCGAGCTCGAGCAAACAACAAGCAGCTGTCAAAAAATGCGGGAAAACCGTTGCCCAACTGGGAGAACAGGCGGCGCAATGGACCCCCCCGCTTGTTGTGCCGCCCACAACACGTGACAGTACGCGCGCCCAATATTATTGTGGGCAAACAGTTTACGTTCCCGAGGTGGGCGATGTGGTAATAACCCAAGAGCATATAATGCAGGCTAAAACTCTCAACATCACTGTTGGACAACTCCTCGAGATCGAGGACATGCCTGTGCTTACAGAGGAGGAAATAAAACGGAAATATGCCCGGGGCCAACCTTTGGTCAAGCCAGAAGAGGTCAAGAAGCTCCCAACGATAATGTATGAATTGCATCAATGGTACATGGACATTACCAAGAGATCCGATCGAGAGTCCCTCATGGTGCAAGTCAAGAAGGATCATTACTACCATCAGAAACCTGTGACCATTGAGTATTCTGAACTGTTTCAGTTATACAATCAAGACGCACTCGACAAATCTATCGTCAGTTGCTATTGTCTGTAAGTGATTTCTTTCTGTAATTTAAGTCTCAAGCTAGTTGTAGTGATCCTTTTGATCAATCATTACCTGTAATTATCCTCACTATATTCTTTTCTATGGTATTATGCAGGATGAAGATGTATGAAATGAGAAAAGGTGGACGCTATGGCATTGGGTTCATTGACCCAAACACCGTTAATGAATACACATGGAAAATAAACAAACATCATGAAAAGCAGGTAGAGGACATCATGCTAGAATTCTTGAAGCGCCTCAAATACAATGAAGATATACTACTTCCTTACAACTTCCAGTGAGTCACACTTTCTTGTACTACAAATTCTCTGTTTTTGCCTACTAGCTAGCTACATGTTTTTACTTACATATGCCCGCTTAATTAAGACATGCAAACGTGTGTGCATGCAGATTTCACTGGATCTTGTGTATCATTAAAGTTGACGCCGGAACAGTTGAAATACTGGACTCACTACTCAAAGCAAATAGTGACTATAACATCTTGTTTGGGATAGCCAACAGGTAATTTCAATCATTATTAACTATATATCTCGGCCTATTTAGTTCGTCATTTCATGATATGAACTATTTAATAACCCCTTTATTCATTTTCTTTGTCGGCGGGCAGGGCTTGGGCAAGGTTCATCAGCGTCACGGAAGGCGAATGGAAACGACAGCTGAAATGGTTTCGACCCAAGGTAAGTAATTAAGTAGTACTAGCTAGCTAGCTAGCTGCCATCTCTTTAATTATCATGCTTGATTAATTATTATCTGATCAAATTAAATTCCATTCTCGTAATAAAGGCCCTGAAGCAGGCGCAGGGGACTGATCTGTGTGCATTCTGCGTTTGTGAGAACATTCGCATGATGGCGTCCGAAAGGAGCAGATCTCAAAGACAGGAATGGGTACGCTTGTCAGAACACTATTCACAATTTTTACACCATTATCGATATCTAGTCACACAACTAATACACATGCATATTGATCTCCTTCTTAACAGTTCACAGAGGTGCGGGACAAGCTCCTAGAAACGGAGCGCGTAGAAGCACTTCAAGAGGAAATAGCGGGATTTTTCCTCGACCAGGTCATAAATCCGAAGGGAGAATACTATTACCCGCTACCGCCCCCATCGACCAGGTCATGAACCACTTCCAATTGTCATCGTGCTCCGAAGGCACCAATTAGGCTAATGCCACTGGCTCCGAAGGCAACATGCATATGTAGGAGAAATTGTATATAGCTATACATGTGTGTATGTGTGAATTAATATGGTGGTTTGTGAGACATTGATGATATATATATGATTGGTTCTACTAGAAATTCTATATATATATAT
>NC_041382.1:740049357-740050242 GCF_002162155.2 Triticum dicoccoides | reverse complement strand
TATATATGCATAACGTGTACAATGTGTAGTATCGTAAAATACCAGCAAACGAAAAAGAATTAAAATGGAAAACACAAAATTAAATAAAAAAGAAATCATAAAACCAAAAACCCCCAAACATTTTAGTACCGGTTGGTGTTACCAACCGGTACTAAAGGGCTCCCGGCCCCCGGAGCTGGCTCGTGCCACGTGGTTGCCCTTTAGCACCGGTTCGTGCTGAACCGGTACTAAAGGGGGGGGGCTTTAGTGCCCACACTTTAGTGCCGGTTATGGAACCGGCACTAAAGGGCCTTACGAACCGGTGCTATTGCCCGGTTCTGCACTAGTGGTGGTTTATAAGCCCCACTGCCGCACCCCTCTCGAGCTTCTCTCCATTGCAGGCTTATGGGCCTAATTGTCACTGCTATGCATGTGGGCCTACTGGGCCTCCTGCGGGCCTGAATCCCGGCCCTTGGATGGGTTTCTAGTCGTATTCAGGCCGTGGGGGCCCAGTAGGTGGCATTTTTTTGTTGCTTTATTTTATTTTATTTTGTTTTTTGCTTTATTTTTTAATTCTTTATGCTTTTAGTTTTAGAAAAATTATAAACTTTTTGTTAATGCCATTAGTTTTCAAATTTGAAAACACTTTTTTTGTTTTTTTGTTTTCTTTGTTGCTTTATTTATTTTATTTTGTTTCTACTTACAACAAAATACTTATTGTTGCTATTTTTCTAGTTTTTTTGTTTTGTTTTCTGCATTATTTATTTTCTTTTGTTTTTTGCTTTAATTTTTTTTATTCTTTTTGGTTTAAGTTTTATAAAAATTATAAACTTTCTGTTAGTGCCATTATTTACAAATTTGAAAACACTTTTTTTTTGTTTTTTTGTTTTCTTTGTTGCTTTATTT
>NC_041382.1:739986359-740049307 GCF_002162155.2 Triticum dicoccoides | reverse complement strand
AAAATACTTATTGTTGCTATTTTTTTCCAGTTTTTTTTGTTTTTTGCATTATTTATTTTCTTTTGTTTTTTGCTTTAATTTTTAATTCTCTTTTCTTTTAGGTTAGCAAAATTATAAACTTTCTGTTAGTGCCATTAGTTTTAGAAAAATTATAAACTTTCTGTTAGTGCCATTAGTTTACAAATTTGAATAGTTAAAATTTGAATTCTTTGAAATTTGTGTGAATCACAAGTTTGTGATTAACTTACTAAAAAAATGAGAATAGATGCGCTTATAGAGAAAATTCAACCTAAATTCATACTAAATTTCTATGAATTTCAGAGAAATTCACTATGAATTTAGGTTAAACTTTTCTCTATTAGGGCATCTATTTTCACTTTGAGAGGAGCTCAACAAGGCAGAGAGGGAAGGGCTTATAAACCGGTGTGAGCCCCCTTCGGTTGGCGAGTGGGACTAAACTCTGCCCGCAACGAGGACCAACCCTTTAGTCCCGGTTTGTGGCACAAACCGGGACTAATGCTCATGGGCCAGCGGCGAGGAGCAAAATTATAAACTTTCTGTTAGTGCCATTAGTTTTAGAAAAATTATAAACTTTCTGTTAGTGCCATTAGTTTTCAAATTTGAATAGTTAAAATTTGAATTCTTTGATATTTGTTTGAATCACAAGTTTGTGATTAACTTTACTTTTTCCAGTTTTTTTTGTTTTTTGCATTATTTATTTTCTTTTGTTTTTTGCATTTTTTAATTCTTTTTGCTTTTAGGTCAGAAAAATTATAAATTTTCTGTTAGTGCCATCAGTTTTAGAAAAAATTATAAACTTTCTGTTAGTGCCATTAGTTTTCAGATTTGAATAGTTAAAATTTGAATAATGGTATTACGAGGGCCGAACCATAAGACATGAAAGCATTTCAAATGAACTCTGAAAAAGTTGAAAGTTGGCATGGTATCATAATTTCACCCACATAGCATGTGCATGTACAAAACGGACAATGGTAGCTTGTTCGTGTGTTACAAAGTTGGCATGGTATCATCATAATAGTTGCGGGAGAAAGTCTTCACTTTTTCTTCGCTTGTGTCATCTTCTTATTGCACCGTAACCATGGATAATCTTCATTGTTTATCAGGATGCTTGGGTCAGCCTTGACATTGAAGGAAGGAATTTCATGAAACTTTTCATAATCTTCAGACATGTCTATCTTGCCGTCCACTCCCAGGATGTCCCTTTTTCCTGAAAGAACTATGTGGCGCTTTGGCTCATCGTATGATGTATTCGCTTCCTTATCTTTTCTTTTTCTCGGTTTGGTAGACATGTCCTTCACATAGATAACATGTGCCACATCATTGGCTAGGACAAACGGTTCGTCAGTGTACCCAAGATTTTTCAGATCCACTGTTGTCATTCCGTACTGTGGGTCTACCTGTACCCTGCCGCCTGACAGATTGACCTATTTGCACTTAAACAAAGGGACCTTAAAATCAGGTCCGTAGTCAAGTTCCCATATGTCCACTATGTAACCATAATATGTGTCCTTTCCGCTCTCGGTTGCTACATCAAAGCGGACACTGCTGTTTTGGTTGGTGCTCTTTTGATCTTGGGCGATCGTGTAAAATGCATTCCCATTTATCTCATATCCTTTGTAAGTTAATACAGTCAAAGATGGTCCCCTGGGCAACAAGTACAACTCATCACAAACAGTGTTGTCACCTCTGAGACGTGTTTCCAACCAACTGCTGAAAGTCCTGATGTGTTCACATGTAGTCCAGTCGTCGCACTGCTCCGGGTGTTTGGAGCGCAGACTGTTCTTGTGTTCATCGACATACGGGGTCACCATGGTAGAGTTCTGTAGAACTGTGTAGTGTGCTTGAGACCAAGAATATCCGTCCCTCCATATTATTGAGTCTCTTCCAACAGTGCCTTTTCCAGTCAGTCTCCCCTCGTACCGCGATTTTGGGAGACCTATCTTCTTAAGGCCAGGAATGAAGTCAACACAAAACCCGATAACATCCTCTGTTTGATGGCCCATGGAGATGCTTCCTTCTGGCCTAGCACGGTTACGGACATATTTCTTTAGGACTCCCATGAACATCTCAATGGGGAACATATTGTGTAGAAATACGGGCCCCAGGATGACAATCTCGTCGACTAGATGAACTAGGACGTGCGTCATGATATTGAAGAAGGATGGTGGGAACACCAGCTCGAAACTGACAAGACATTGCGCCACATCACTCCTTAGCCTTGGTACGATTTCTAGATCGATCACCTTCTGAGAGATTGCATTGACGAATGCACATAGCTTCACAATGGCTAATCGGATGTTTTCTGGTAGAAGCCCCCTCAATGCAACCAGAAGCAGTTGCGTCATAATCACGTGGCAGTCATGAGACTTTAGGTTCTGAAACTTTTTCTCTGGCATATTTATTATTCCCTTTATATTCGACGAGAAGCCATTCATGACCTTCATACTGAGCAGGCATTCAAAGAAGATTTCTTTCTCTTCTTTCGTAAGAGCGTAGCTGGCAGGACCTTTATACTACTTCGGAGGCATGCCGTCTTTTTTGTGGAAACATTGCAGGTCCTCCCGTGCCTCAGGTGTATCTTTTGTCTTCCCATACACGCCCAAGAAGCCTAGCAGGTTCACGCAAAGGTTCTTCGTCACGTGCATCACGTCGATTGAATAGCGGACCTCTAGGTGTTTCCAGTAGGGTAGGTCCCAAAATATAGATTTCTTCTTCCACATGGGTGCGTGTCCCTCAGTGTCATTCGGAACAGCTAGTCCACCGGGACCCTTTCCAAAGATTGCGTAGTGTAAATCATTGACCATAGCAAGTACGTGATCACCAGTACGCATGGCGGGCTTCTTCCGGTGATCTGCCTCGCCTTTGAAATGCTTGCCTTTCTTTCGACATTAATGGTTGGTCGGAAGAAATCGACGATGGCCCAGGTACACATTCTTCCTGCATTTTTCCAGGTATATACTTTTAGTGTCATCTAAACAGTGCGTGCATGCGTGGTATCCTTTGTTTGTCTGTCCTGAAAGGTTAATGAGAGCGGGCCAATCATTGATGGTCACGAACAGCAACGCCTTAAGGTTAAATTCCTCCTGTCTGTGCTCATCCCACGTACGTACACCGTTTCCATTCCACAGCTGTAAAAGTTCTTCAACTAATGGCCTTAGGTACACACCAATATCGTTACCGGGTTGCTTAGGGCCTTGGATGAGAACTGGCATCATAATGAACTTCCGCTTCATGCACATCCAAGGAGGAAGGTTATACATACATAGAGTCACGGGCCAGGTGCTGTGATTGCTGCTCTGCTCCCCGAAAGGATTAATGCCATCCGCGCTTAAAGCAAACCATACATTCCTTGGGTCCTTTGCAAACTCACCCCAGTACTTTCTCTCGATTTTTCTCCACTGCAACCCGTCAGCGGGTGCTATCAACTTCCCATCTTTCTTTCGGTTCTCACTATGCCATCGCATCAACTTGGCATGCTCTTCGTTTCTGAACAGACGTTTCAATCGTGGTATTATAGGAGCATACCACATCACCTTCGTAGGAACCCTCTTCCTGGGGGGCTCGCCGTCAACATCACCAGGGTCATCTCGTCTAATCTTATACCGCAATGCACCGCATACCGGGCATGCGTTCAGATCCTTGTATGCATCACGGTAGAGGATGCAGTCATTAGGGCATGCATGTATCTTCTCCACCTCCAATCCTAGAGGGCATACGACCTTCTTTGCTGCGTATGTACTGTCGGGCAATTCGTTATCCTTTGGAAGCTTCTTCTTCAATATTTTTAGTAGCTTCTCAAATCCTTTGTCAGCCACAGCATTCTCTGCCTTCCACTGCAGCAATTCCAGTACGGTACCGAGCTTTGTGTTGCCATCTTTGCAATTGGGGTATAACCCTGTTTTGTGATCCTCTAACATGCGATCGAATTTCAGCTTCTCCTTTTGACTTTCGCATTGCGTCCTTGCATCGACAATGACCCGGCGGAGATCATCATCATTGGGCACATCATCTGGTTCCTCTTGATCTTCAGCAGCTTCACCCGTTGCAGCATCATTGGGCACATCGTCTGGTTCCTCTTGATCTTCACCAGCTCCCCTCGTTGCAGCATCACCGTATTCAGGGGGCACATAGTTGTCATCGTACTCTTCTTCTTCGCCGTCTTCCATCATAACCCCTATTTCTCCGTGCCTTGTCCAAACATTATAGTGTGGCATGAAACCCTTGTAAAGTAGGTGGGAGTGACGGATTTTCTGATTAGAGTAAGACCTCGTATTCCCACATTCAGTGCATGGACAACACATAAAACCATTCTGCTTGTTTGCCTCAGCCGCATCGAGAAACTCATGCATGCCCTTAATGTACTCGCAGGTGTGTCTGTCACCGTACATCCATTGCCGGTTCATCTGCGTGCATTATATATAATTAAGTGTCCAAATTAATAGAAATTCATCATCACATTAAAACCAAAGTGCATACATAGTTCTCATCTAACAAAATATAGCTCTCCAGAGCATCTAATTAATTAAACCATACATTGAAACTATGTAAAACATTTCAATGCAAAAACAAATGCGATCATAATCGCAACCAAGGTAACAATTGATCCAACGGCATAATGATACCAAGCCTCGGTATGAATGGCATATTTTCCAATCTTTCTAATCTTCAAGCGCATTGCATCCATCTTGATCTTGTGATCATCGACGACATCCGCAACATGCAACTCCAATATCATCTTCTCCTCCTCAATTTTTTTTATTTTTTCCTTCAAAAAATTGTTTTCTTCTTCAACTAAATTTAACCTCTCAACAATAGGGTCGGTTGGCATTTCCGATTCACATACATCCTACATAAATAAAATCTATGTCACGTTGGTTAGCATAATTTTCATAAACAATAAATGAACCAATAGTTATAAAGATAATATATATACCACATCCGAATCATAGACAGGACGAGGGCCGACGGGGGCGGATACCAAAACCATCGCACTATATAAGATGCAATAATAAAAGTAAGAAAATAATACAAGTATCTATGTAAACATACAAGTAAGAATATTTTTCCTTTCATAAAGAAGATAAGAACAAGAGGCTCACCACGGTGGTGCCGGCGATGAGCTCGGCGCGGGTGATCGACGGCGGTGAAGACGGGGACGGGGCGTGACGGACCGCTAAACCTAGACAAATATTATGGAAAATGGAGCTTGGAGGTCGAGCTTGGAGAGGAGAAAGTTTAAGTAGTGTGGCTCGGGCATTCCATCGAACACCTTGTGTGCATAGGAGGTGAGCTAGAGCACCACCAAGCCCTCTCCCCCTCGGCCAGAGAAAAACAGAGCACTGGCGTGCTCTGCTCACGAGCGAGGGGTATATATAGGCACCTCATTGGTCCCGGTTGGTGACATGAACCGGGACTAAAGGGGAGCCTTTGGTCCCGGTTCAAGCCACCAACCGGGACCAATGGTGGTGGGCCAGGAGCAAGGCCCATTGGTCCCGGTTCATCCCACCAACCGAGACCAAAAGGTCCAGATGAACCGGGACCAATGGCCCACGTGGCCCGGTCGGCCCCCTGGGCTCACGAACCGGGACCAATGCCCCCATTGGTCCCGGTTCTGGACTGAACCGGGACAAATGGGCTGACCCGGCCTGGACCAAAGCCCTGTTTTCTACTAGTGAGACCGACTCCTGCCTGCATCTACTACTATTACTCCACTCATCGACCGCTATCCAGCATGCATCTAGAGTATTAAGTTAAAAACAGAGTAACGCCTTAAGCAAGATGACATGATGTAGAGAGATAAATTCATGCAATATGAAATAAACCCCATCTTGTTATCCTCGATGGCAACGATACAATACGTGCCTTGCTGCCCCTTCTGTCACTGGGAAAGGACACCACAAGATCGAAACCAAAGCTAAGCACTTCTCCCATGGCAAGAAAACCAATCTAGTAGGCCAAACCAAACTGATAATTCGAAGAGAGTTGCAAAGATAACCAATCATACATAAAAGAATTCAGAGAAGATTCAAATATTATTCATAGATAGACTTGATCATAAACCCACAATTCATCGGTCTCAACAAACACACCGCAAAAAGAATATTACATCGACTAGATCTCCACAAGAGAGGGGGGACATTGTATTGAGATCCAAAAAGAGATAAGAAGCCATCTAGCTACTAACTATGGACCCGAAGGTCTGAGGTAAACTACTCACACTTCATTGGAGAGGCTATGATGATGTAGAAGCCCTTCGTGATGACGGCCCTCTCCGGCGGAGCTCCGGAACAAGCACCAAGATGGGATCTCGTGGATATAGAAAGTTGCGGCGGTGGAATTAGGTTTTTGGCTCCGTATTTGATCGTTTGGGGGTACGTAGGTATATATAGGAGGAAGGAGTACATCGGTGGAGCTCCGAGGGGCCCACGTGGTAGGGGGGCGCGCCCCCACCCTCGTGACCGCCTCTTGGCTCCCTTGGAGTAGGGTCCAAGTCTCCTAGATCATGTTCGGTGAGAAAATCACGTTCCCGAAGGTTTCATTCCGTTTGGACTCCGTTTGATATTCTGTTTCTTCGAAACACTGAAATAGGCAAAAAACAGCAATTCTGGGTTGGGCCTCCGGTTAATAGTTTAGTCCTAAAAATAATATAAAATTGGAAAATAAAGCCCAATATAGTCCAAAACAGTAGATAATATAGCATGGAGAAATCAAAAATTATAGATACATTGGAGACGTATCAGGCATCCCCTAGCTTTATTCCTGCTCGTCGTCGAGTAGGTAAATGATAAAAGAGAATTTTTTATGCGGAGTGCTACTTGGCATAATTTCAATGCAAATCTTCTTAATTGTGGTATGAATATTCAGATTTGAAAGATTCAAGACAAAAGTTCATATTGACATAAAAATAATAATACTTCAAGCATACTAACAAAGCAATTATGTCTTCTCAAAATAACATGGCCAAAGAAAGTTATCCATACAAAATCATATAGTCTGGCTATGCTCTATCTTCACCACACAAAGTATTTAAATCATGCACAACCCCGATGACAAGCCAAGCAATTGTTTCATACTTTAACATTTTCAAAACTTTTTCGATCCTCACGCAATACATGAGCATGAGCTGATACGTCTCCAACGTATCTATAATTTTTGATTGCTCCATGCTATATTATCTACTGTTTTGGGCAATATTGGGCTTTATTATCCACTTTTATATTATTTTTGGGACTAACCTATTAACCGGAGGCCCAGCCCAGATTTGCTCTTTTTGCCTATTTCAGTGTTTCAAAGAAAAGGAATATCAAACGGAGTCAAAACGGACCGAAATCAACTTGAGAAGTAATTTTTGGAAGGAAAGCCACCGGATAGACTTGGACTCTACGTCAGGAGATACGGGAGGAGCTCACGAGGGTGGGGGGGCGTGCCCCCCTGCTTCGTGGGGCCCCCGTAGCTCCTTCGACGTACCCCCTGCACCCATATATACTCTCGTACCCTAAAACTTCCAGAATGGAGATTGGATCATAAGTTCCGCCGCCGCAAGCCTCTGTAGCCACGAGAAATCAATCTAGGCCCTCTCCGGCACCCTGCCGGAGGGGGCCATCATCACCGGTGGCCATGGAGGAGTATCCCGGAGGGGTCTTCATCACCATGAAGGCCAAGGACCAGAAGGTGGAGGCCATGGAGGAGGAAGCACAAGGGGGAGAACCTCTCCTCCTCTCTTCCGGTGGCGCCGGAGTGCCATCGGGAGGGGAATCATCGCCACGGTGATCGTCTTCATCAACATCACCATCCTCATCTCTTTTACGCGGTCCACTCTCCCGCACACCGCTGTAATCCCCTACTTGAACATGGTGCTTTATGCCACATATTATGATCCAATGATGTGTTGCCATCCTATGATGTTTTGAGTAGATATCTTTTGTCTTTGGGTTGATTGATGATCTAGATTGGTATGAGTTGTATGTTTTACTTTGATGTTGTCCTATGGTGCTCTCCGTGTTGCGCAAGCGTGAGGGATTCCCGTTGTCGGGTGTTGCAATACGTTCATGATTCGCTTATAGTGCGTTGCTAGAGTGACAGAAGCTTAAACCCGAGTAAGAGGGATTGTTGTGTATGGGAATAAAGAGGACTTGATGCTTTAATGCTATGGTTGGGTTTTACCTTAATGATCTTTAGTAGTTGCGGATGCTTGCTAGATTTCCAATCATAAGTGCATATGATCCAAGTAGAGAAAGTATATTAGCTTATGCCTCTCCCTCATATGAAACTGCAATAGTGATTACCGGTTTTGTTAACAATTGCCTAGGACAATTTTGCACACCGATCCACCATTATTCCACACTCGCTATTTACAATACTAAGTAATATATTCTAACTTTATGATAATAGTACCTACCTTTATGTTTTAGCTCTCTGATACCATGCGAAGTTATCCTCTTCATACCCTCAACATAGTTTTATTTCTCGTTGCTAGTTGGAAGCAAACGTTTGGTGCACGTAGAGTCGTATTAGTGGCAGATAGGGCTTGAGAGAATATTGATCTTAACTTTAGCTCCTTGTGGGTTCGACACTCCATACTTATCACTTCCACCTTTGGAGAGTGCTACGATGATTCCTTGCACTTGGGGATTATCAAGCTCTTTTCTGGCGCCGTTGCCGGGGAGCAATAGCGTGGGGTTGATATTTTCTCGTGTGTGCTTGTTTGCTTTCTTCACTAAGTAGATTTTGTTTTTCCTTTTTTTATGTTTAGTTGTGGGTGAAACATACAAAAAAATTAAAAATGAAAATACAAAAAAATTATCACTTGCCTTTCATGCCTAAAAAGTTTTTTAAAAAGAGAAGTGATTGGAAGGTTTTGCATTGAAGAAGTGAGGGTCGACCTTGAGCACTTGTGTTCATGCTCACGGAAACAATGTAGAATTTTTCATGGAAGTTTCTATGTAAATAATTATCCCCTTGTATATATTCATTGTATCATAAAAATAATATGCCAAGCTTTGGTTTTAGGATGATTAGATTGCTTGTTTACTTTGTGCAAAACAAAAACAGAAACTTTGGCTGTAGTGCATGAATTTACGTTTTTAACTGGAAAGTCAAATGGTTCTGATTCTTTTTGCACATTACTTCTGTACAAATTTTTCAAATTTTCAAATTTAGTTCATAATTTTAGGAGTTACAGAAGTTTGCCAAACTTCCAGATTACTACAGACTGTTCTGTTTTGCGTGTGTTGTTTGCTTATTTTGATGAATCTATGGCTAGTAAAATAGTTTATAAACCATAGAGAAGTTGGAATATAGTAGGTTTAACACCAATATAAATAAAGAATGAGTTTATTACAGTACCTAATAGTAGTAATTTGCTTTATTACACTAAAGGATCTCACAAGTTTTTGTTAAAGTTTTGTGTGGATGAAGTGTCCGAAGGTCGAGGAGCTATCAATATGAGAAGAATAAAGAGAGGCAAGAGTTCGAGCTTGGGGATGCCCAAGGCACCCCAATTAAATATTCCAAGGATACTCAAGCATCTAAGCTTGGGGATGCCCCGGTTGGCATCCCATCTTTCTTCTTCAACAATTATCGGTATACCTCGGGTTTTGTTTTGTTCACATGATTTTGTGTCCTTTGTGTTTTTATTTTTCTTCAAGAACCATGCTAGCATGAGTTATCCCCTCATTGATTTATAGAATACTTCATGTTCTTCACTTATATCTTTTAAGTATGATCTTATAGAATTGCTCTTTGTGCTTCACTTAAATCTTCACTACTAGGGAAAAGCCTAGCAGCAGCGAGGGTTTTGGGCCTCTCAGTAGCGCGGGCGCCGGCGCTACTAATAAGGCGCTACAGCTAACGTATAGCAGTAGCGCCTGTTGTCCCACGCTACTGCTATACATGAATAGCTGTAGCGCTCTTTGGGAAAGGGCGCTACTGATATTATCTGCAGCACTGTTTGCTGGGACGCGCTACTGATAATGCGGCGCTACTGCTAAATTTCCCCCCTCGCTACTACTAGTTTATTTATTATTATTTTTCCTGCATATTTGTTTTGTATTTGAATAGGCTTTATACAATAATCTTTAGCATATCATACACATACAAATGTAATCATAGCATATACATACAATTAGTCACATCAAATCATGTCATCATCATAATCATCATCCAACACAAAGTGGTCTCTCGTCATCATCTCGAAAATAGCGATACAAGTCTTGAATGATATGCAAATACATCGTCATCCATCTAAACAATGATATACGCGAGAAGAGCTATCACTTTGAGAACATGAGTTCGTATCCCTCTCTCGCATTAGCGTGAACCTCTAAACTAACTACTGCCTATCGCTCGGAAACCGGAAACCGGTACACCTGGGCCTGACACTCCGGCCACTTGTCGTATATATACTCCTGGCGTAGCACTTCTTCGCCATCTATGATCTATGCACTTGCATCATCACATGAGTCGATGATATGCAACATATATAGTTGAGCAACAGAAAGAGACAGACTTGGCAAAAATAGAAACAACATATCATAAGCATAAATAACAAAGTTCATCGTACCCCAAAATGCCCTAAGTAGAGTGATTTTTGCTAGTCGAGGAGGAGGACGGTTTAATTACATCACAAATAAAGTTTCACCATGCATAACTCAAAGTTTTGTCATACAGAAAGTATGGACTCAATGGACACATTGTCATATATCGACAATCACTCCAACATGTCGTTCCATCCATCCAAGTCAGGGACATAGTCCCCGAGCCTAGTGAAAGGCTTCATGTCGAGACGCTGAGAGGCTATCCATGTCCGGACATCTTCTCGCGACATTTGTCCTTCTCCGTAGAACATCCCTGTTTTTCCGACGACCTCCTTCATGATGATTTGGGCAAGTTCGCGCTGGATGTTATAGAACTCAGCTCGAAGTCGATGATCCTCGATATCTCCTATGTCCCTTGCCCATTGTAGAATATGGGCATCGCCGGAAGAAGGTGCCATGCGAAGGTTCTGGTGATCCCGTCTGTACTCCAGTATGTGGTGTAGGACATAGAATCCATCATTAAGAGAATCGTTCGGTTGCTGGATGCAGCAGAAGTCGGTCTTATGGCTGAAGGCGACCCTGCCGCCCCTCATCTTCTTGTCCCTGACCTCTCCACCCATTGATTGGTAGTAATACATAGCACTGTCAAGAACATCCTTGATGTGGGTGTAATCCTTTTTGTGAATGTTCTTTGACAAGTCCAAGTAAAGAGCGTGGGAGAATCGGGGGTAGAGGATGATGAGGACGGCGCGCCCGCCACTGTGCAAAATAAGTCCTCAAATTAATTAGCCTCCACCGTGCAAATGAATGATTGAAATCGAAGGAAGGATAGCAGCGCGGATGACTTACACGGGATGATAAGGCACGAGAATCGCCCGCTTGTCCTTATTGGCGAGCATGAAACTGACGATGTAATCCCTCGCATATTCACGGTGATTTGCGCAGACTCCCAACAAGCCCTCGTGCATGTAGTACGGGTCAGCGACACAGATATGAGATATCTGCTCAACCCCGATGATGTAGTTCATGTGCAAGGCATAAAGGCGGACAAACGTAAAATCCAGCTTCTTCACGTGAAACATGTTGAATATGTAATCGAATCGGAGGAAGAACTTATCCGTGGGGAAGCTGTCGACGTATGACATTTGCCGCGAAACGTTAACCATGTAGAGTGGGTATCCTGGATCTTTCGAGGTGATGAGGTCTTTCTCTACCCGCAGCACATCGTCATGAAGTCTCTTTAGATCACCGAATCTGGCCAATAGCGTTGTTGCAGGTAGGATTGGTTGACCGGGGATATGCCATTTATCCGCATCGGGGATATCTATATGGTCCTGAAGCCGAGGCGGCTGGATCATAGAAATAGCTTTTTTGCCTTTCCTAGCTCTCTTCCTAAACTTCTTTACTACCGGAAGGTCGTCCATAATATGTTGAGATGGCAATTCAGGCACCGACTCATGATGCTCAAACCCTGAGGAGGCGCCAGTATAGACATACTGTTCAGCAGCGCCATCGTCGTCCTCATCCTCATCCATGGTGACGTCATCAGCGACTAATGGAGCCTCCTCCTTACCCCGTCCGCTATCACCCAACCCGACACCTGACGCTAATTGGGTAGGTGGGCTGTTGATGTTCATACCTTGCTGAGGCTGCGTGCTCGTGGGTGTGCTCCCGGCCGCCTCCAGACGAAGCAGACTCTTTCGCCACAACAGGACCCACCCAGCATTGTGACAATCACCAAGCCGCCGTGGTGTCTCATCGTCGTCCCCCAGTAGTACTGGAGGAGGCAAATTCTCGTGGCCTGGTTTGACACTAGCCACGGAAACCTTGAAGACGTTCGGGGGGATCGGCCGACTGTGGAACAATGGTTCCTTCGGCTCCATTATCGTCGCCTTCCCCACGTCCACCTTCTGGTCACCGATGGTGTACAATATGGTGCACGGGGTTTCGTTGGCCTGCAAAGAAAAGTCTGCGATGTGAGACATCCGAAAGGCAACGAAAATGGGAGATTATACATTTATATTGAAGGGGGCCGGTGTGACAGATACCATGAGGGCGTCGAGCTCAGCCAAAGACGAAGCACCGCCTAGCACGTCCGGTGCGGGAGCCGGTGCGGGAGCAGGTGCAGCTGCAGGTACTGGTGCAACGCTAGTCGAGCTACTCCCCGCCAAGAAGTCAGCAAGGGGAGAGTCCGCTGCATTTTTTTCTGGATTTTGCCTGGTCCAATTGAAAACGGCCGGAACCAAGGTAGTAGAAATATCTACATCCACCTGTTTTGCAGTAGCTACCGCTGTTGCGACTGTCTCAGTTGATTTCTTCTCAACCGCAATCTCAACCCTCTTGTCGATGTTTTCTTCATTTAACCTCCGTCTTTCCTTTCTCTCCTCCGTGGTCTCATGGTAGTACTTCTTCCACGTGGCGCCGTCTCCGACACCGTGCACACGTCCATATGACGGTCGAGTATCCACCGGTTGTCGTTTCAATATGTTCAACGCCCGGTTGAATGGAGTGTCCCACTTGGGCCTCGCCAATGCCTCAGACGGCGAGTCGCTTTCGGCCGCAATCCTGTGCTGCTCTCTCTGCAAAAGGCACAACGATCGTTTACAAATATGACTAACGTGTGCAGTCGAATTGATCAGAAACTAAAATTACCAACAGTCTTATGAACTCCGTAATGACCGGTGTTGTCTCGTAAACCTTTTTCACTGGGTCCCAACGGTGTCGGGCCCTGAGGACGTCACGCTCCCGCGGGACGGTGAACTCCGCCAAGGGGTCTGCGATGCCCAGACTCGCGGCTTCCGCGTCCTCCTTGGCCCATTTGGACCTCTTTCCGCCGTAACCACGGCTTCCGAGGTGGTGGCTCCCAAAGTTCCTCTCTTGAAGCCCCTTCATGTACTTAGACTTTTTTTTGGGATCTTCGGCCTTGCAAGCCTCCTTGAATATTTGAAACTGCTCTTCCGTGATTTTCGGATTATCCTTTACAATCTCGGAGTAGGGTTCCTTCTTGTCGATGATCCTTGCTTTCACTCCATTTTTCCAGGCGGCCAACGCGTCGCTAAACTTGGTCATGGCGTGTTTGTTTATCTTCTTCATTGCTGGGTCCTCATCTGGATCTTTATAATCATTCTCATTCCGGCCCGGGAACAAGAATATCTGGTGAAACTTCTTTAGGAGGGAGCTCCTCATATTTTCCATCTTCTGTAGTTTCTCATCGTTGATGGTGGCGGTTATCCGTACGATGCAGCCTATTTGATTGCCGTAGCATCGACGCGCTTCCTCGGGCGTCGTTGGCTCAAAATTGCCATCGTCCACCTTCGTGACCACCACTCTAGTAGTCCTGAGTTTGTTAGGAACTTGTTGCCTCTTTGCTTTCGGTTCTACACCGGCTCCGCTCCCCGAGGCAGCGCCGGTCTCGATGCCGGTCTGAGTCTGAGTGCCGGTCTCAGTCTCAGCACCGGTCTGTGTGTCGGTCTCAGTCCCCGATGCCACTGGTGGGCCCAGCAATAACATCAGTTGATCGTCGGTAAGGCTAAAAAATTCGTTTGCCGCCCGGTAGGCGTCGTCGCAATCACCAGAACCCTGTCCTTCATCGTTGCTAGCCATGTTTCCTAGGATTAAATCTATTCAATTAATTCTAGACCTAATAAAATGAATAATGACATAAAAGAGGCCTATTATTTTGCAGGAATGTTGACTCCTTCCTGGTGCGGCAAATCACGGGTACTCAATATGTCCTAGTTTGTAGCACAAGTCATGCCAAAATTCATGGAAAATTTTGGCATGACCTTTGCTAAAAAGTGGAAAAATCGAGAACCTGAAATTTGCCGGAAAAGAAATGAATCAACATTCCGGCAAAACATAGGCCACTAAGCATCATTCCCTGGAAACAGTGTCCAAATATACACGAGCAACCACATGTCCAAATTTCGCAAGCTAATTCAAAAAGAAAGTGTAGAAGAAAATTCATTTAACTACTAATAGAACAAAATTCAGTTAACTTTAGTGCTCTATAATGATGAAAGGAAAAAAAATTCAGTTAACTACTAATTTCATTCATTTAGGTTATTCATTTAACATCACCTAATTAACCTACTGTACCACTACTACTAGCAGCACTACTAACCTAATTAACCTAGCAAAACTCTAGTGCCCTAACTGAAAAACATCTAATTAACATCTAATTTGTTCTCTAAAATACAGAGAGAGATGAGTGGGGGGGGGACTTACAGAGAGGGGAGAGACGGTGGTGGGGAGGTGCTCGGTGACGGAGGCAGGGGCGGAGAGGACGGGCTCGGGCATGGGCAACAGCGGTCTTGGGCGGGCTCGGGCGGCGGTGAGGTGGAGGGCGCCGACGGTGACGTCGAGGGCGGCAGTGAGGCTGAGGGCGGCCTCGGGCGGCGGCGGTGAGGCTGAGGGCGTCCTCGGGCGGCATCGGTGAAGAGACGGCGGCGAAGTGGGGCGACGGCGAATTTGGGAGACGGCGGTGAGGGATTTGGGGAAGAAGTGGTGGCCGGGGGGGCGGGGGGGGGGCGCTGTTTAAGTGAAATGTAACGGTAGCGCGTTTCCGGAAATGCGCTATAGCTAAGTTAGCTACAGCGCGTTTCCTGAAACCCGCTACTGCTATTCCTTTCTCCTTTTTTCCCTTTTTTCTTTTATTTTTCTTTACATTTTATTTTTTTTCCCTTTCTCCTTTTTCTATTTCTTTCATTTTCATTTACTTTTCTACTTGTTTTTCACTTTATTTTATTTCCGTTAGCAGCAGCGCCTTACACGTAAGCGCGCTACAGCTAAGGAGAGTAGCAGTAGCGCTGGGCCAGTATACGCGCTACTGCTAGGTTGGGCTAGCCATCTGCGCCCAGTTCAAACATAGCAGCAGCACTTTTCGCTAGCACGCGCTATTGCTAAAGTCATAGCAGTAGCACGGTTTATTTACGCGCGCTGCTACTAAGTAGCAGTAGCGCTTAATTTTGTACAGCGCTACTGGTAAGATTCTGTGTATAGGCTTTTCCCTAGTAGTGCTTTTGAGTATGGTTTTATAGAATGCTTCATGTGCTTCACTTATATATTTTGAGCTTGGATATTGGTTAGTCTATGTTAATTGTAGAATGCTCCATGAACCTCACTTATATCTTTTGGAGTATGAATAATACTATCATTAAAGTGGGTTGGAAGAGTGTCAACTTTAGGAATTAGTGATCCCACTATTTTAGAGGATGTTGAATCTTAGTGTGATATCTATGGAAGTGGATTTGGAAGAGTGTCAACTTTAGCTAGTAATGATTCCACTATTTCGGAAGAGGTTCCAGTTGAGTATGAGAACAAATTTGCTATCCATGATGCTACTGAAAATTATTATGAGGGAGGAATACATGCTTGTAGGAGTTGCAATAATATCAAGTTTCCTCTCCATGTGCTTAAAGTTTTGAAGTTATACTTGTTTTGCCTTCCTATGCTAGTTGATTGTTGTTCTTATAAGTTGTGTGCTCACAAAATCCCTAGGCATAGGAAGTGTGTTAGA
Source organism: Triticum dicoccoides (assembly GCF_002162155.2). Lineage (NCBI taxonomy): Eukaryota > Viridiplantae > Streptophyta > Magnoliopsida > Poales > Poaceae > Triticum > Triticum dicoccoides. The sequence goes on along the minus strand of NC_041382.1, from coordinate 740,033,233 downwards.
TTTAAATGTGCTAGTCATATTCTTCAAGATGCTCTCATTGTGCTTTAATTCCTATCTTTTATGAGAGCATCATTGAAATCATCATGCCTAGCTAAAAGGCATTAAAGAAAAGCGCTTGTTGGGAGACAACCCAATATTTACTCTTACTGTTTTTGTGTGTCTACATGATTAAGCTACTGTAGTAATCATGTTTTATAAGCTTTTGTTTCAATAAAGTGCCAAGTAAGACCTTTGGGAAGACTTGGGTGAAAATTAATGTGATCTTGCTGTAAAAAACAGAAACTTTGCCCTCACGAGAATAGATATAACTTTTTACAGAAGAGTGCTTTTGAGATGATTCTTTTTGCAGAAGATTAATAGACAAATTCCTCACGTCCACCAATTTATTTAATAATTTTTGGAGTAGCAGAAGTATGGTTATTGTTCAGATCATTGCAGACTGTTCTGTTTCTGACAGATTCTGTTTTCATTGCATAGTTTGCTTGTTTTCTAGTTTTTATGGTTTATATTCCTCAATATAAATTGTAGAAATGATATGGTACAGTAGGAATTGTGTGAGAACAATTATGAACCTTGTCTTTGACAGTACCCAAGTATATGGTTTGCTCTTTATCATACTAACCTATCTCACGAAGTTTGGTTAAGTTTTGTGTGATTGAAGTTTCCAAGTTTTGGGTGAGATATCGATATGAGGAGAATAAGGATTGGAAGGACCCTAAGCTTGGGGGTGCCCAAGGAACCCCAAGGTAATATTCAAGGAAGACTCAAGCGCCTAAGCTTGGGGATGCCCCGAAAGGCATCCCCTCTTTCGTCTTCAAAACTATCGGTATACTTTACTCGGAGCTATATTTTTAATCATCACATGATATGTGTTTTGCTTGGAGTGTGTTTTCAATTTTACTTGTTGTTTGAATAAAATCATTGGATCTGAAATAGTAAATGAAAAATAATCCTCCCATGGCTAGTTAATTATTTGACTACTCAGTGTTCTTCACTCATATCTTTTGGAGTAGTTTGTGATTCGCTCATGTGCTTCATGTATATCCTATGAGTAAATGGTTGCATAAATTGAATGTCATAAATATGAATTTATATAAGTTCCGTATGCTTATAACATGGGGAGTAATGACTTCACACATAATAAGTATGGGTAGTAAAACTTATTGGAAGTTAGCAAACGTAGAATTGGTCACTTGAACAATTCATGAAAGAATATTGAAGGGAGAGGGATTTCACATGCAAATATACTATCATGGACATCTCTTATGATTGGGAGCACTCATTAAAATATGACATGCTAAAAGAGTTGGTGTTGGACAAGGAAGACAACGTAATGAGTTATGTTTTCTTATATCTGAGATAAAGTATGTTCTCATGGATCCTCTAACATGTTGAGCTTGCCTTTCCCCCTCATGCTAGCCAAAATTCTCAGCACCAAGTAGAGATACTACTTGTGCTTCCAAAATCCTTAAACCAGTTTTGCCATGAGAGTCCACCATATCTACCTATGGATTGAGTAAGATCCTTCAAGTAAGTTGTCATCGGTGCAAAGCAATAAAAATTGCTCTGAATATGTATGATTGATTGGTGTGGGAGAAATAAACTTTATACGATCTTGTGATGTGGAAGTAATAAAAGTGACGGGCTGCATAATAAAGGTTCATATCACAAGGGGCAATATAAAGTGACGTTCTTTCACATTGAGATTTTATGCATCCAACCATAAAAGCGCATGGCAACCTCTGCTTCCCTCTGCGAAGGGCCTATCTTTTATTATTATCTTCTACCTTATGCAAGAGTCATGGTGATCTTCACCTTTCCTTTTTCATTTTATCCTTTGGCAAGCCCAGCATGTTGGAAAGAACCTGATATATATATATATATATATATATATATATATCTAATTGGATGTAGGGGAGCATGAGTTATTATTGTTGACATTACCCTTGAGGTAAAAGGTTGTGGGGCAAAACTATAAGCCCCTATCTTTCTCTGTGTCCGATTAAAACTCCATAACCACAAGTATTGCGTGAGTGTTAGCAATTGTGAAAGATTAAAAGATAGTTGAGCATGTGAAGTTTGCTGAATCAAAGCTCTAACATAGACTCTTCCTGAAAATAGGATGAATTGCAATTGTTTGATGTCCGAGAATATTGTTTGTTAGTTTTCAAGAAAGTTTATGATTCGTACTTTAAACTTGTGACTTGCTTGTTACTTGATCATGAAAAGTTTTATGAGATGAGCTATTGTTATGATATGTAATAATGCTAGAAAAAGTGATTGGAATTATCATTGATCAAACTTAAGCACTTACTAGCATTCCACATAAAAAATTATCCTTTTTATCATTTACCTACTCGAGGACGAGCAGGAATTAAGCTTGGGGATGCCTGATACGTCTCCAATGTATTTATAATTTTTGATCGCTCCATGCTATATTATCTACTGTTTTGGGCAATATTTGGCTTTATTATCCACTTTTATATTATTTTTGGGACTAACCTATTAACCGGAGGCCCAGCCCAGATTTGCTGTTTTTTTGCCTATTTCAGTGTTTCGAAGAAAAGGAATATCAAACGGAGTCAAAACGGAACGAAATCAACTTGAGAAGTTATTTTTGGAAGGAAAGCCACCAGATAGACTTGGACTCTATGTCAGGAGATACGGGAGAAGCTCATGAGGGTGGGGGGCACGCCCCCTGCCTTGTGGGGCCCCCGTAGCTCCTCTGACGTACCCCCTGCACCCATATATACTCTCGTACCCTAAAACTTCCAGAACAGAGATTGGATTAGAAGTTCCGCTGCCGCAAGCCTCTGTAGCCACGAGAAATCAATCTAGGCCCTCTCCGGCACCCTGCCGGAGGGGGCCATCATCACCGGTGGCCATGGAGGAGTATCCCGGAGGGGTCTTCATCACCATGAAGCCCAAGGACCAGAAGGTGGAGGCCATGGAGGAGGAAGCACAAGGGGGAGAACCTCTCCTCCTCTCTTCCGGTGGCGCCGGAGTGCCATCGGGAGGGGAATCATCGCCATGGTGATCGTCTTCATCAACATCACCATCATCATCACCATCCTCATCTCTTTTACGCGGTCCACTCTCCCGCACACCGCTGTAATCCCCTACTTGAACATGGTGCTTTATGCCACGTATTATGATCCAATGATGTGTTGCCATCCTATGATGTTTTGAGTAGATATCTTTTGTCTTTGGGTTGATTGATGATCTAGATTGGTATGAGTTGTATGTTTTACTTTGATGCTGTCCTATGGTGCTCTCCATGTCGCGCAAGCATGAGGGATTCCCGCTGTAGGGTGTTGCAATACGTTCATGATTCGCTTATAGTGGGTTGCTAGAGTGACAGAAGCTTAAACCCGAGTAAGAGGGATTGTTGCATATGGGAATAAAGAGGACTTGATGCTTTAATGCTATGGTTGGGTTTTACCTTAATGATCTTTAGTAGTTGCGGATGCTTGCTAGATTTCCAATCATAAGTGCATATGATCCAAGTAGAGAAAGTATGTTAGCTTATGCCTCTCCCTCATATGAAACTGCAATAGTGATTACCGGTTTTGTTAACAATTGCCTAGGACAATTCCGCACACCGATCCACCATTATTCCACACTCGCTATTTACAATACTAAGTAATATATTCTAACTTTATGATAACAGCACCTACTTTTATGTTTTAGCTCTCCGATACCATGCAAAGTTATCCTCTTCATACCCTCAACATAGTTTTATTTCTCGTTGCTAGTTGGAAGCAAACGTTCGGTGCACGTGGAGTCGTATCAGTGGCAGATAGGGCTTGAGAGAATATTGATCTTACCTTTAGCTCCTTGTGGGTTCGACACTCCATACTTATCACTTCCACCTTTGGAGAGTGCTACGATCATTCCTTGCACTTGGGGATTATCATGAGCCATGGATATAGCACTATATGTGGAATAGAATGGTGGTTGTGGAGAAGACAAAAGGAGGGGAAGATAGTCTCACATCAACTAGGCGTATCAACGGGCTACGGAGATGCCCATCAATAGATATCAATGTGAGTGAATAGGGATTGCCATGCAACGGATGCACTAGAGCTATAAGTATATGAAAGCTCATCAAAAGAAACTAAGTGGGTGTGCATCCAACTCGCTTGCTCACGAAGACCTAGGGAAATTTTGAGGAAGCCCATCACTGGAATATACAAGCCAAGTTCTATAATGAAAAATTCCCACTAGTATATGGAAGTGACAAAATGAGAGACTCTCTATCATGAAGATCATGGTGCTACTATGAAGCACAAGTGTAGTAAAAGGATAGTAACATTGTCCCTTCTCTCTTTTTCTCTCATTTTTTTTATTTTTTTATTTGGGCCTTTTCTCTTTTTTTATGGCCTCTTTATTTTATTTTATTTTTCGTCCGGAGTCTCATCCCGACTTATGGGGGAATCATAGTCTCCATCATCCTTTCCTCACTTGGGACAATGCTCTAAAAATTGATGATCATCACACTTTTATTTTTCTTACAACTCAACACTTAAGAACAAATATGACTCTATATGAATGCCTCCGGCGGTTTACCGGGATATGCAATAAATCAAGAGTGACATGTATGAAAGAATTATGAACGGTGGCTTTTCCACAAATACGATGTCAACTACATGATCATGCTAGCAATATGACAATGATGGAGCACGTCATAATAAACGGAACGGTGGAAAGTTGCATGGCAATATATCTCGGAATGGCTATGGAAATGCCATGATAGGTAGGTATGGTGGCTGTTTTGAGGAAGGTATATGGTGGGTGTACCGGCGAAAAGTGTGCGGTATTAGAGAGGCTAGCAATGGTGGAAGGATGGGAAAAGTGCGTATAATCCATGGACTCAACATTAGTCATAAAGAACTCATATACTTATTGCAAAAATCTAGAAGTTATCAAAGCAAAGTATTACGCACATGCTCCTAGGGGGATAGATTGGTAGGAAAAGACCATCGCTCGTCCCCGACCGCCACTCATAAGGAGGACAATCAATAAATAAATCATGCTCCGACTTCATCACATAACGGTTCACCATACGTGCATGCTACGGGAATCATAAACTTTAACAGAAGTATTTCTCAAATTCACAATTACTCAACTAGCATGACTCTAATATCACCATCTTCATATCTCAAAACAATTATCAAGCATCAACCTTTTCTTAGTATTCAACGCACTCAAAAGAAAGTTTCACAAATATTGAATACCAAGCATATTATTATTAAGCAAATTACCATGCTATTAAGACTCTCAAAATAATCTAAGTGAAGCATGAGAGATCAATAGTTTCTATAAAACAAATTCACCACCGTGCTCTAAAAGATTTAAGTGAAGCACATAGAGCAAAATTATAACGCTCAAAAGATATAAGTGAAGCACATAGAGTATTCTATCAAATTTCAATTCATGTATGGCTCTCTCAAAAGGTGTGTACAGCAAGGATGATTGTGGCACACTAACAAACAAAGACACAAATAATAAAAGACGCTCCAAGCAAAACACATATCATGTGGTGAATAAAAATATAGCTCCAAGTAAAATTACCGATGGAAGTAGACGAAAGAGGGGATGCCTTCCGGGGCATCCCCAAGCTTTGAATTTTTGGTGTCCTTGGATTATCTTGGGGGTGCCATGGTCATCCCCAAGCTTAGGCTCTTGCTACTCCTTGTTCCATAATCCATCAAAAGATTTCACCCAAAACTTGAAAACTTCACAACACAAAACTCAACAAAAATCTCGTGAGCTCCGTTAGAGAAAAAACAAAAGACCACTTAAAGGTACTGTAATGAACTCATTCTTTATTTATATTGGTGTTAAACCTACTGTATTCCAACTTCTCTATGGATTATAAACTATTTTACTAGCCATAGATTCATCAAAATAAGCAAACAACACACGGAAAACAGAATCTGTCAAAAACAGAACAGTCTGTAGTAATCTGTAACTAACGCAAACTTCTGTAACTCCAAAACTTCAGACAAAATAGGACGACCTAGGAAATTTGTTTATTGATCAGCAGCAATTGTAATCAGTATTTTATCACGTTCTGGTGATTTTTAATAATTCGGGCACTGAGCGCAAAGTTTCTGGAAATTACAGCAAGATCAAATAACGATCATCCAAGAAGTTCCTATAGGTCTAACTTGGCACAAACACTAATTAAAACACAAAACCACATCTAAACAGAAGGTAGATGGATTATTTATTCCTAAGCAGAAACAAAAACAAAAAACAAAAATAAAATTGGGTTGCCTCCCAACAAGCGCTATCGTTTAACGCCCCTAGCTAGGCATAAAAGCGAGGATAGATCTAGGTATTGCCATCTTTGGTAGGCAATCCATAAGTGGCTCTCATGATAGTTTCATATGAAAATTTTATTTTCTTTCTAGGAAAGTGTTCCATGACCTTTTTAATGGAAATTGAAACCTAATATTCCCTTCCTTCATATCAATAATCGCACCAACCGTTCTAAGGAAAGGTCTACCAGGAATAATAGGGCAAGAAGGATTGCAATCTATATCAAGAACGATAAAATCTACGGGCACATAATTCCTATTTGCAACAATAAGAACATTATTAATTATTCCCATAGGTTTCTTAATAGTGGAATCCGCAAGATGCAAGTTTAGAGAGCAATCATCAAAATCACGGAAATCTAGCAAATCACACAAAGTTTTGGGAATAGTGGAGACACTAGCACCCAAATCACACAAAGCATAAAACTCATGATCTTTAATTTCAATTTTAATAGTTGGTTCCCACTCATCATAGAGTTTTCTAGGGATAGAGACTTTCAACTCGAGTTTTTCTTCATAAGATTGCATCAAGGCATCAACAATATGTTCGGTAAAGGCTTTCTTTTGACTATAAGCATGAGGAGAATTTAGCACGGATTGCAACAAGGAAATACAATCAATTAAAGAGCAACTTTCATAATTAAATTTCTTGAAATCCAATATAGTGGGTTTAGCAACATCTAGGGTTTTATTTCTTTCAATCCCACTTTCATCAATTTCATCATAAAGATCTAAATACTCCGAATTTTTGGAACGCCTTCTAGGTAAAGGAAGATCATATTCAGTTTCATCAAGATTCATATTGCAAAACAATGATTTGATAGGAGACACATCAATAACTTTTAGATCTTCATCTTGATTTTCATAGGAATTGGAAGAACACGCTTTAATAAAGGCATCTTTTGTAGCACGCATCCTAGCGGTTCTTTCCTTACACTCATCAATGGAAATTCTCATGGCTTTGAGAGACTCATTGATATCATGCTTAGGAGGAATAGACCTAAGCTTTTAAAGAATCAACCTCAAGAGAAATCCTATCAACGTTCCTAGCCAAATCATCAACTTTAAGCAATTTCTCTTCAAGCAAAGCATTAAAATTCTTTTGTGAATTCATAAACTCTTTAACACTACTCTCAAATTCAGAGGGCATCTTATTAAAATTTCCATAAGAGTTGTTGTAGGAATTTCCATAATTATTAGAAGGATTACTAGGATAAGGCCTAGGATTAAAATTCCCTTTATACGCGTTGTTACCAAAATTATTCCTACCAACAAAATTCACATCCATAGATTCATTATTATTCTCAAACAAAGTAGACAAAGGCATATCATTAGGATCAGAAGAAACACTCTTAGTAGCAAATAATTTCATAAGTTCATCCATCTTTCCACTCAAAACATTGATTTCTTTTATCGCATGCACTTTTTTATTAGTAGATCTTTCAGTGTGCCATTGAGAATAATTAACCATAATATTATCTAGTAGTTTAGTAGCATATCCAAAAGTGATTTCCATAAAAGTGCCTCCCGCGGCCAAATCTAAAAGATTTCTAGAAGCAAAGTTCAATCCGGCATAAAAAATTTGTATAATCATCCACAAATTCAGACCATGAGTAGGGCAATTACGTATCATTAATTTCATTCTCTCCCAAGCTTGTGCAACATGTTCATGATCAAGTTGCTTAAAATTCATAATGTCGTTTCTAAGAGAGATGATCTTAGCGGGAGGAAAATACTTAGAGATAAAAGCATCTTTGCACTTGTTCCAAGAATCAATACTATTTTTAGGCAAAGACGAAAACCAAGCTTTAGCACGATCTCTAAGCGAAAAAGGAAATAGCTTCAATTTAACAACATCATTATCGACATATTTCTTCTTTTGCATATCACATAAATCAACGAAGCTATTAAGATGAGTAACGTCATCTTCACTAGGAAGGCCGGCGAATTGATCTTTCATAACAAGATTCAACAAAGCAGTATTGATTTCACAAGATTCAGTATTGGTAAGAGGAGCAATCGGAGTGCTAATGAAATCATTATTATTGGTATTGGTGAAGTCACATAATTTGGTAGTATCTTGAGCCATCGCGACAAACAAGCAATCCAACACACGAGCAAACAAAAGGCAAGCGGGAAAAAGGCAAACGGAAAAAGAGAAGGGGATTGGGAAAGAGAGGGCGAATAAAACGGCAAGGGTGAAATGGGGGAGAGGAAAACGAGAGGCAAATGGCAACTAATGTAATGCGGGAGATAGGGATTGTGATGGGTACTTGGTATGTTGAATTTTGTGCAGACTCCCCGGCAACGGCGCCAGAAATTCTTCTTGCTACCTCTTGAGCACTGTGTTGGATTTCCCCGAAGAGGAGAGGATGATGCAGCAAAGTAGCGTAAGTAATTCCCTCTGTTTTTGAGAACCAAGGTATCAATCCAGTAGGAGGCTACACACAAGTCCCTCGTACCTACACAAAAACAATAGCTCCTCGCAACCAACATGATTAGGGATTGTCAATCCCTTCACGGTCACTTGCGAGAGTGAGATCTGATAGAGATGATAGATAATATTTTTGGTATTTTTGATATAGAGATGCAAAGTGAAAAGTAAAAGGCAAAGTAAAAAAGCAAAGCAATAATAAAGTGATGGAGATTGATATGATGAGAATAGACCCGGGGGCCATAGGTTTCACTAGTGGCTTCTCTCAAGAGCATAAGTATTCTACGGTGGGTGAACAAATTACTGTTGAGCAATTGACAGAATTGAGCGTAGTTATGAGAATATCTAGGTATGATCATGTATATAGGCATCACGTCCGAGACAAGTAGACCCACTGCTGCCTGCATCTACTACTATTACTCCACTCATCAACCGCTATCCAGCATGCATCTAGAGTATTAAGTTAAAAACAGAGTAACGCCTTAAGCAAGATGATATGATGTAGAGAGATAAATTCATGCAATATGAAATAAACCCCATCTTGTTATCCTCGATGGCAACGATACAATACGTGCATTGCTGCCCCTTTTGTCACTGGGGAAGGACACCGCAAGATCGAACCCAAAGCTAAGCACTTCTCCCATGGCAAGAAAAACCAATCTAGTAGGCCAAACCAAACTGATAATTCGAAGAGACTTGCAAATATAACCAATCATACATAAAAGAATTCAGAGAAGATTCAAATATTATTCATACATAGACTTGATCATAAACCCACAATTCATCGATCTCAACAAACAGACCGCAAAAAGAAGATTACATCGAATAGATCTCCACAAGAGAGGGGGAGAACATTGTATTGAGATCCAAAAAGAGAGAAGAAGCCATCTAGCTACTAACTATGGACCCGAAGGTCTGAGGTAAACTACTCACACTTCATCGGAGAGGCTATGATGATGTAGAAGCCCTCCGTGATGACGGCCCTCTCCGGCGGAGCTCGGAACAGGCCCCAAGATGGGATCTCGTGGATACAGAAAGTTGCGGCAGTGGAATTAGGTTTTTGGCTCTGTATCTGATCGTTTGGGGGTACGTAGGTATATATAGGAAGAAGGAGTACGTCGGTGGAGCTCCGAGGGGCCCACGAGGCAGGGGGCGCGCCCCCCACCCTCATGACCGCCTCTTGGCTCCCTTGGAGTAGGGTCCAAGTCTCCTGGATCACGTTCGGTGGGAAAATCACGTTCCCAAAGGTTTCATTCCGTTTGGACTCCGTTTGATATTCCGTTTCTTCGAAACACTAAAATAGGCAAAAAAACAGCAATTCTAGGCTGGGCCTCCGGTTAATAGGTTAGTACCAAAAATAATATAAAAGTGGAAAATAAAGCCCAATATAGTCCAAAACAGTAGATAATATAGCATGGAGCAATCAAAAATTATAGATATGTTGGAGACGTATCACACACCGAGCGAGAGAAACAAGAGGCCTGAGTAGGCGAGGTACAGCAAGAGCTCCAGGCTCTCGTTAAGAAGCACGAGGCCCTGGAGCTTGACTCTAAAACGCGAGAGTCCGAGCTTGCAAAGGCGCTCGACAGCGCGAAACATGCCAAGGCCGAAGCCCAAAAGGCTCTCTAGGAAATTGAGGAGGTGAAGAATATAGCGGCGGGTAAGGCATTCATTATGCAAAGCAAGCACGTGAAAGAAAATTTCTTTTTACTTACCCGAGTTCGGAGCTCTCCAGGAGCGTTCGCAGATCTGCACCGCAGTGTGTCTAATGCCATGGAGTTCTACCGGGCCGAGGAGGGGAGCTCGACGGATAAGTTGTTCCGGTCTCAGTATACTGGGACCAAACACTCGATGCCCTTGAGCGACCAGCTGAAGCAACTGGTCGAGCTCCACAAGGCGGCCGAACAGGCCATGAAGGGCCTTATAGTCCGGATGTGGCCTGGCGATCCCCTGCCCAATAGCTACTTCGGTCTTGTGAGGCATCTTGTAAATGCCTGCCCCGGTTGGAAGTCATCAAGCGGTCCGTCTGCATCGAAGGTGCACGCAGGGCTTTTGCCCGTGCGAAGGTGCACTGGACGAAGATGGACGCCGAGAAGCTGGTGAAGGAGGGGCCGCCGCAGGGGAAGGAGCATCGCCACCCCGAAATGTATTATGAGGGTGTCCTGAAGGGTGAGGAGTGTAACAAAGATGTAATTTTTGAATGAACTTGCTCATGTGATCCTGTAATATGAAAACTAGTTCGTTTGCGCTATACAACGCTTTTGTATTTAAAATATTACCTTCTGTACGGCCATTTATAAAATCTGAGAGTTGGCTAGTCGTCGGCTTCTGCCCCCATGCAGCTAGTGCTGGGGTGTTCGGGATAAATCTGAGCACACTTTTTCCCGTTTTTGGGTCCTTCGAGGGAGGTGCTCAGCGCAACGAACCAGGCAATCGGACTATAATGCTTTATCACTCTCACTTAGCCATAGAAGTCTACAATTTGAAATTTTGGCGAAGCCCCTAGTATTTGGAAGGCCGAATTTGGGGCGCTATACACGCCTAAGTCGGACAAGGCCGACTCCTCGCCCGAAGCGGAAAAAGTCTTTAGGGACTTGAGACCTCTCGAACAGCGACCAGCTCTCGCCTCATCATGACAGTCAGTTTTGGCTTTCTCTACTGAGGTGCTCGTCCGGAAGAACCGGGACACAACCGCAGTAGTTCTCCCAGTGCTACCTTAGCCGATATAGCGGAACGTAAGGTACCAAAACATGGGAGCCGGGCAAACCCAACTATTGACCCAAGACATGATTCGGAGCTGATGCATATAATGATATAAGTTCGGGGTGCCGCACTGTCAAAAGTGTTCGGACTTCTTACGCCATATTATGGGGTATGCGAAAGCCCCTGGCATACTAGCCGTACCAGAATGTACGAGTGCTGATTGTCGTAAATAAACATATTAAAAAGAATACATAACGCAATAATAGACTAGTGCTATGCATTGTTATGCAAAGAATACGTTGAAACATACTAATACAAGTAGTGCAATAAGCAAAAAATAGGGTTATTTAACATGTCCTATCCAAGGGCCAGCCGCGGACTGGTATTTAAAGAGGGTATTCCGCTCGTTATCAGAGACCACCTGGGGAATCCATTGTACGATGTAGCTTCCTCCCTCCTTGGTTGTTGTATTATGTGTCCAGCAATCGCACTGCCGGATAGAGCTTCCAGAGAGTAGGGTCCTAAAAGAGAGAGAATGATAAAGGCATTAAGCCCCTAGGGCGGTTGAGCCGCACTGTGGGACGGGCCATGATCGTGCCCCCGCCTATGCCCATGGTATTTCCAATGTGTAATTATGTACGCGCGGCACGGATTTCGCCGTTTGACTGGGACTAGAGCGGGGGCCGAATTGCTAGGCGAGCTCTGAACGTGCCAGGCGATCCTGTTGCAGGTTACTCCGGACTCTCTTGATGGTGTCAAGGGGCTTTACCGCCGAATTGGTGGATTGCCTTAAGAGGCTGCTTTGTGCTTTTGCTGCGAGGGCCGCAGTGTGCTCCTCCATGCGGAGCGAGCGCTATGTGTTTCCATTGACTATTATGACCCCCTAGGTCCTGGCATCTTGAGCTTGAGGTATGCGTAGTGCGTTACCGCATTGAATCTTGCAAATGCGGTTCGCCCGAGCAGTGCGTGATAGCCGCTGTGGAACGGGACGATATCGAAGATTAACTCCTCGCTTCGGAAGTTGTCCGAAGATCCGAAGACCACTTCCAGTGTGATTGAGCCCGTGCAATGGGCCTCTACACCTGGGATGACACCTTTAAAGGTTGTTTTTGTTGGTTTGATCCTTGATGGGTCTATACCCATTTTGCGCGCTTTATCTTGATAAAGCAAGTTCAGGCTGCTGCCGCCGTCCATAAGGACTCGAGTGAGGTGAAATCCGTCAATGATGGGGTCTAAGACCAATGGGGCAGATCCGCCATGACGGATACTAGTGGGGTGGTCCCTGTGATCGAAGGTGATCGGACAAGAGGACCATGGGTTGAACTTTGGGGCGACAGGCTCCATCACATAGACGTCCCTTAGTGCACGCTTCCGTTCCCTCTTGGGAATATGGATTGCGTATATCATGTTCACCGTCCTCACTTGTGGGGGGAACCTCTTCTGTCCCCCCGTGTTCGGCGGCCGGGGCTCCTCCTCGTCGTCACTGTGCAGCCCCTTGTCCTTATTTTTGACATTTAACTTGCCGGCCTGCTTGAACACCCAACACTCTCTGTTGGTGTGATTGGCTGGCTTATCGGGGGTGCCATGTATTTGACACGAGCGATCGAGTATGCGGTCCAAACTGGACGGGCCCGGAGTACTTCTTTTGAATGGCTTTTTCCGCTGACCGGATTTAGAGCCTCTGAATCCGGCATTGACTGCCATATCCTCAGTGTTATCGCCGTTGTTGTGGCGCTTGTGTTTGCTACGACGTGGTCTGTCGTTACTGTCATTGGTATCCGAAGTGTCAAGGTTCCTTGATATGTTGTTGCTGCGAGCCAGCCAGCTATCCTCTCCCGTGCAAAAGCGGGTCATGAGTGTCGTGAGGGCTGCCATAGACTTCGGCTTTTCCTGGCTGAGGTGCCGGGCGATCCACTCATCACGGATGTTATGCTTAAATGCCGCTAAGGCCTCTGCATCCGGACAGTCGACAATTTGATTTTTCTTGGTTAGGAACCGTGTCCAGAATTGCCTGGCCGATTCCCCGGCTGCTGAGTAATATGGCTCAAGTCATCAGCATCCGGTGGTCGCACATAAGTGCCCTGGAAGTTGTCGAGGAATGCATCTTCTAGATCCTCCCAACAGTCAACAGAGTCTGCTGGCAAGCTATTCAGCCAATGCCGAGCTGGTCCTTTGAGTTTTAGTGGGAGGTACTTGATGGCATGTAGATCATCACCGCGGGCCATGTGGATGTGGAGGAGGGAATCCTTGATCCATACCGCGGGATCTGTTGTACCATCATATGATTCGATATTTACGGGTTTAAAACCCTCTGGGGATTCATGATCCATTACTTCGTCAGTGAAGCATAGGGGGTGTGCGGCGCCTCTGTGCTGGGCTATATCGCGACGCAGCTCATATGAGTCTTGCCTGCTGTGTTCGGCCCGGCCGGATTTACTTTTACTGTATCTGGCGTGACGGTCGTCGTCCCGCGTAGGTGCGCGCCCTCATGATCCGTAGATCGATCTTGCGTGTTTTGCCCTGTCTTCCAATACATCTCGCAGGTCTCGCGTGTTTCCCCATGCCTTGGTATTTTTGTTTGAGTGGCGGCGGGGTGCGGGCTGATCTTTTGGCTGGAATGCCTCTCTGTCTCGGCCACGAGGTGGCCGATCAGCCGCATCATATGCTGGTGATGTAGGTTTCAATGCTTCCTCCTCAAGTCGGGGTAGCAACCTGCGCTTTGGGTAACCCTTGGAAGGGCGTTCGAGTTCATATTCCTCGGCCGCAAGGACTTCAGTCCACCTGTCTGCTAGCAAATCTTGATCAGCTTGAAGTTGTTGTTGCTTTTTCTTCAGGCTATTTGCTGTGGCTATAAGCTGGCGCTTAAAGCGCTCCTGCTCGACGGGATCCTTAGGCACGACAAATTCTTCGTCGCCGAGGCTCACCTTGTCTTCGGAGAGAGGCATGTAATTGTCACCTCCGCTTCTCCCTCTACCGCTCGCTCAGGAGGGCTTGCTTGTTTATCCTCTGGCTCTAAATCTTGATGGAGGGAATTGTCGTCGTCTTCGGCACTGCTCGGAGTACTATTATCTCTTGTGCTGGTGTCACCGCTTTTGCTATGGCGAGACTTAGAGCGGCGCTGCTGACGTCGGCGCTTGGGTTGCTTCTTGGAGGGGTCATCCTCCGCTGTCTTGTCGCCATTACCTTCTTTGGGTGTATCCACCATGTATATATCATATGATGAGGTGGCAGTTCAGTGCTCTATGGGCAGTGGTTCCTGTTTGTCTCCTGCATCGTTGTCCATACCATCGATGTCTTCGAAGTCGAAGTCCAGCATGTCGGTTAAATCGTCGACAGTGGCTACTAAGTGGGTGGTGGGTGGGGAGTGAATTTCTTCATCATCCGCATCCCATTCTAGCCGGACATAGTTCGGCCATGGTTCTCCTGACAAGGAGAGAGATCTTAAAGAGTTTAGCACATCGCCGAATGGCGAGTGCTGAAAGATATCCGCGGAGGGGAACTTCATGATCGGCGCCCAATCGGATTCGATAGGCATGGGCGCAGGCGGCTCGGAGTCCGTGGCCGGAGATGAATCTAGTGGTTCGGCATCACGGCTCTCGTGAGGGGTAAAGTCAGTACCTGGCTCTATCGCCGCTGAGAGTGCGGCCTCCAAGGCGAGGTCTATCCGCCCGTCCTCGGATGACGTGATTTGTTCCGGATCGAAGGCCGGAGTAGTTGCCAGTGTGATCTCCCGAACACTATCCGACGGCAGAGCTATATCATGCTCGTCGTGATCATGCGGTTCACCTGGCATGGGCTCGAATCCGTCGAAGATCAAGTCTCCGCGGATGTCGGCAGTGTAATTCAAGTTTCCGAACCTGACCTAATGGCCAGGGGCGTAGCTCTCGATCTTCTCCAGATGGCCAAGCGAGTTGGCCCGCGGTGCGAAGCCACCGAATACAAAGATCTATCCGGGGAGGAAGACCTCATCCTGGACCGCATCATTACTGATGATCGAAGGAGCCATCAAGCCTTACGGTGACGACACAGTGGAACTCTCAATGAAAGCACCAATGTCGGTGTCAAAACCGGCGGATCTCGGGTAGGGGGTCCCGAACTGTGTGTCTAAGGCGGATGGTAACAGGAGGCAGGGGGCACGATGTTTACCCAGGTTCGGGCCCTCTCGATGGAGGTAATACCCTACTTCCTGCTTGATTGATCTTGATGATATGAGTATTACAAGAGTTGATCTACCACGAGATCGTAGAGGCTAAACCCTAGAAGCTAGCCTATGGTATGATTGTTGTTATCCTATGGACTAAGCCCTCCGGTTTATATAGACACCGG
Source organism: Triticum dicoccoides (assembly GCF_002162155.2). NCBI lineage: Eukaryota > Viridiplantae > Streptophyta > Magnoliopsida > Poales > Poaceae > Triticum > Triticum dicoccoides. Next base: position 740,017,444 of record NC_041382.1, on the reverse strand, counting down.
AGGGGGCTAGGGTTACACAGAGTCAGTTACAAGGGAGGAGATCTACATATCCGTATCGCCAAGCTTGCCTTCCACGCCAAGGAGAGTCCCATCCGGACACGGGACAAAGTCTTCAATCTTGTATCTTCATAGTCCAACAGTCCGGCCAAAGGATATAGTCCGGCTGTCCGGATACCCCCTAATCCAGGACTCCCTCAGAAGGTGACCCACCTGGAGCACTGGAAGGCGCATTGGCTCATCGAAGATGAGGCTGACGGCGAGCGGTAGATGTGTCGGGAGCAGCTGCTGCACCACGACGAGGAGGCGCTGCGCCTTGAGGAGGAGAAGCGTGCCTGCCTCGCCGCAATGACTCCGCCGCATCAGACGCAGGAGGAGGCTGCCCTGGCGGACTATCAAGCCGTGTTCGGCTGGGCTGGAGCGCCTCCAGTCTTCATCAACCTCACCGGCAGCGATGATGGTGGCAAGGGAAAGCGCAAGGCGGTCTACTAGGGCAGCTTGTGGGCGCTTAGTTTTTTTATGTTTAGTTAATGTTTGAGTGGACTTTGACCGGCGGTTGACTGGTCATTTATTTATAATTATACTTTATTAAGTGTGTTTCAGACACGTGGAGAAAAATGGGTATATCTCTTGTTGGACGCACTAGCCGACCCAAATAAAAAATGGACGTGCACGTCCGCGCGAGCGACCCAAACGGATGAAAAGCACACAAAAAGCATGTCTATTTGGATTGCCCGGTTGGAGTTGCTCTTAGAGGGAAAAACAAAACACGGAAAAAGAAAAGAAAAAAGAAGAAAACCAAATAAAAACCGTCTAAAAAGGCCAGAAAACTAAAAATGGCCAGAAGCTTCCCGAAACCGGCTGGGAAGCTTGCCAAACCAGCTAAGACATAGATGGGAGCAACTAGTTAACGAGCGCTCCTTCGGGAGCCTCGCAACGATCAACGTCACTTGGCGCGCCCTCAGCCATTCTCCACTTGTCGCGTTCTGGACGCTCCCTCCGGATTTTTTTTTCCGCACATGTTTTCGGATTTTTAAATGATTTTTTCAGGTTTTTTCGATGTTTTGGTTTTCCCCCGGTCTTTCTTAGCTTTTCGATCAAAAAAATATTTAAAAAAATTGCGTGAAAAAAACGTGTTTTCTTTTTTTTCCTTTCGCGAAAGTCACGGTTTTTCTTCCGCGAGAGACACGGTTGTGCTTTCGCGAGAGTCACGGCCGTGCCTTTCAGAAACGAAAAAAACATGTTTTCTTTTTTTTTCTTTCGCGAGAGTCACGGTTTTGCTTTCGCGAGAGGCACGGTTGTGCTTTTGCGAGAGTCACGGCCGTGCCTCTCGGAAAGAGAAAAGCAAAACGTGTTTTTCGTTTTTTTTCTTTCGCGAGAGTTACAGTTTTGCTTCTGCAAGAGGCACGGTTGTGCTTTCGCCAGAGTCACGGCCGTGCCTCTTGGAAAGGAAAAAACAAAACGCGTTTTCTGTTTTTTTTTCTTTCACGAGAGTCACGGTTTGGCTTCCGCGAGAGGCACGGTTGTGCTTTCGCAAGAGTCACGGTCGTGCCTCTCGGAAAGGGAAAAAATACGTGTTTTCTATTTTTTTTCTTTCTCGAAAGTCACAGTTTTGCTTTCGCGAGAGGCACGATTGTGCTTTCGCAAGAGTCACGGCCGTGCCTCTCGGAAACGGGAAAAAACGTGTTTTCTATTTTTCTTTCCTTCCACGAGAGTCACGGTTTTTCTTCCACGAGAGGCACGGTTGTGATTTCGCGAGAGGCACGGGCGTGCCTCTTTCGGAAAGGGAAAAAACCGTGCTTCCGGTTTGGTTTTTTCGCCCATTTTTTCGTCCGGTTTTTTAAAAAAAGTTTGTCAAAACCTATCAACATGGGATCTAGTTTTAAAGATCTCGACGCGAGGAATCCAATGGTGAAAACGGTTCGAGATTTGGATGCACGGTTAAAGAGATAAAATATTTTGAATAAACGGATCTACGAAAAAAGAGAAAACTCTCAGGTTGCGACAAGTGGCGCGCTGTATGTGTGCCACTTGTTGTGATCTGGGAAAGTGAAATGTTCTTTGCAACGAGTACTCCTTAATTAGTGATTTCGGACATAGACGCTTCCTCCTTTGTCCTTCCTCTTCCGAGGCACAAATTGCATGTAGGAAGCCCGGCCCAGTTTTACGTCTTCTTCCTCCCCTTCCTCCATCCTCCTCCCTTCTTCGTGCTAAACACGCACAGCAAGGACACCAGCTGGGGCAGGGAATTGATGAGGTAACTTGGCGTTTGGAGCCGTCTGGTCTCTTCTCCACTGGATCTTTGTATGGAGAGATTTTCAAATCTATGACACCCTATGACATGTCGGGGATATGAAAGGCTCGGCGCCCGGCAAAATAAAAATATTGCTTTGGCAAGTGGCACGTAATCGAATTGCTAGTGAGGACCAGGTGCAAAAGAGAAGAGGCCCGGGTGATGGCAAATGCATCTGGTGTGGCGAGAATGAAGACCGTGATCACATCCTATTTCGATGTACCATGGCTAGATTTGTGTGGAGCTCGGTTAGAGCGGTAACGGGCTCAACGTGGAATCCGAGTGGGTTTTTGCATTTCTATAAACTGGCATCGTTCACTATCGGACGTGATAGACGGATGGCCTGGCTAGGATTTGGTGCTATGGCCCGGTCACTAGGCATTGATAGAGGGACAATACATCAAACATCCGGCTGATCTGTTATATAAATTGGTGTCTTTCTTGTAGCCGTGGAAGCCACTAGCAAGGGCGTAAGACCGAAGGCACGTGGAGGAGCTCGCCTCAAAGGTGTGGGCAAAATGTACTGAGCTGCGTCGATCGACACAGGGACACCGCCGCCATGACGTCATCCCTAGCTACCTTGAGGGATGCGCTGCTTGATCCTGCCTACGGGCATGTATGGCATATATCTCTCTCTGTCTTTATTTCGGCGTACTCTGTCAAACTTGTTCAATTCTTAAGGGCCTCAGTTTAAGGCCAGGCAAACGCCTCTTTTCTAAATAAAAAAAAACACGCACGGCGAGTCAGCGATCACGCAAGTAATGCTCGCAGGCCTAAAGTGACCTACACGGAGTGATCTGCCTACATGCAATATGTGCCCCGTGCTCAGCGTGGAGGAGATCGGGACGCAAGAAGGTTTTGGCGTTTTTCTCCGCCTTCTGCGGCGTCCTTGAAATCGTTTGCGTAAACGCCAACACCCAAGCTCAACGTTGGTGTTTAAGTAGCTCGTTTGCACCCCTCACGTTTTTGATGGGTAGGACAGGATTTCAAGGAAAGCAACACCCATTTGCCAGCATGAAGGTTTCGGCGTTTTTCTCCGCCTTCTGTGGCGTCGGGCTCCTCCTAGCTCTCAATGGTAAGCATTTGCGTAAACTTTTCTATAAGCACTGGTCTTTTCCTCATTACATCGAGCTGATCGTTGTCATCCACTGTGTTTTGCATGCACGGCGGCCGGATCAATTCTAGCTGCCAGCGTGGAGTGTGCTCGGCACACGTCGTACACGCCGCAAACCTTGTTCGTGTTCGGGGATTCGTTCGCCGACACTGGGAACCTTCCGCCAACGAAGGGCAACTTTGAGATGTCGCGCCAATGGAAGGCTCCCTATGGCATGTCAAACAGAGTCGACGGATCGGGTCGGCGGCAACAACATGCAACCGGCCGCTTCTCCGACTTCATGGTTCAGTCCGATTTCATCGGTGCGCTACGAGTTGGAAACTATATTTCCTTGATTGATACCACTGATTACAGAGTACATGGTTTATGAAGGGAAAGTGGAGCACCGGTCGCCCTACATTGTAGGCACGCAGGCCAGGCGAGGTGAGATCCTACAATCCCGGATGGAATACAACAGAGTACAACGGTACAATATACACAAGCTATACACAGATTCTAACACCCCCCTCAGCCGGAACTCCATTGGGAAGAATGTTCAGGCTGCGTCGAAAATCTGTGTAGACGGGAGACGGCAACCCCTTGGTGAAAATGTCAGCGTACTGAGAGCTGGAGGGAACATGAAGGACTCGAGCTTCACCGAGAGCCACACGGTCACGAACAAAGTGCAGATCGATCTCAATATGTTTGGTGCGCTGATGTTGGACCGGGTTGCTCGCAAGATAGGATGCGCTGACATTGTCACAGTACACAATAGTAGCACGAGTCGGTGGAAGCTTGAGTTCATGCAGAAGGTGACGCAACCAGCAAGACTCGGCCACACAGTTGGCAATGCCTCTGTATTCAGCCTCTGCACTCGAGCGCGAGATGGTGGGTTGCCTCTTTGACGACCAGGAAATGAGATTGTCCCCGAGAAACACACAGAAACCGGAAGTGGACTTGCGTGTATCCGGGCATCCAGCCCAATCCGCATCGGTGTAGGCGATCAGATCCATGGAGGGAGACTTGTAGAGCTGCAAGCCGTAGTGAGAGATGCCCTTGAGGTAACGGAGAAGCCGCTTGACAAGTTGCATGTGTGTGTCCCGAGGTGCATGCATGAAGAGGCAAACTTGTTGTACGGCATAGGCGATATTCGGGCGTGTAAGCGTGAGGTATTGGAGGGCACCCGCCAAGCTGCGGTAATGGGTGGGATTGGAAAGTAGGACGCGGTGTGGGAGAACAGCTTGGAGCTGGTGTCAATGCGGGTGGATACTGGCTTGCAGTTTAGCATCTTGGCGCGCTCTAGGATCTCAAGCATGTATTGTTGTTGACACAAGAAGAGGCCGGCTGAGTTAGTGGTGACATTGATGCCCAAGAAGTGGTGGAGAGCGCCCAAGTCAGTCATGGAGAACTCGGACTTGAGGGAGTTGATGATGTAGGTGAGTGTGGAGGAGGAGCTAGCGGTGAGAATAATATCATCAACGTAAACAAGCAAGTAGGCGGTGGATGTACCGTGTTGTAGGATGAAGAGTGAGGAATCACTCTTGGATGCCTGAAACCCCAAGGAGAGGAGAAATGCCTGAAAGCGAAGAAACCAAGTGCGTGGTGCTTGCTTGAGTCCATAGAGAGACTTGCGGAGAAGGCAAACGTGGTCCGGTTTGGAGCTATCCACAAATCCAGATGGTTGGCTGCAATACACTGTTTCACTGAGGTCGACATGAAGAAATGCATTTTTGACGTCAAGCTGGTGGATAGGCCAGGAGCGAGAAGTGGCAATGCTGAGAACCACGCGAATAGTAGCTGGCTTGACCACGGGACTGAATATTTCACCATAATCCACGCCCTCTTGTTGTGTGAATCCACAAACAACACACCGAGCTTTATAACGAGCAAGAGATCCATCGGTGTTGAATTTATGCCGGAAAATCCATTTGCCCGTGACAATGTTAACACCTGCAGGTTTAGGCACCAACGACCAAGTGAAGTTGTTCATTAAAGCATGATATTCGTCTAGCATTGCTTGATGCCAATTGGGGTCTTTGAGGGAGGACTTGTATGTAGGAGGGATGGGAGAAATAGTGGACGAAGAGGCATCAGCAAGGAAGAGCCGCTTGGGCATGAGGTAACCTGATTTTGCACGTGTAGACATTTTGTGTGCATTGTGGGGTGGCTGAACCGGAATGGTGTGGGGAGGCAGGCGTGGCGCACGGGGAGTGGTTGGAACAGAAGACGAGGATGATCCGGTGGGGACAGGTGCAGGAGAAGCGGAGAGTCCAGCGGTGGGAGGCGTGGGATCCGAGGCAGATTCGGTTGATGGCTGTTGGGTGGGAACGGATCGCGAGGTGGATGTGGGGGTGGTTGGGGAGACCGGCTCGCCGAGCGAGGGGGAGGGGACGCGGGCGTGCATGTGGCGGAGCGGGGAGTGGATGGGGTGGTGGGAGGGGACCGGCCAGGAAAGGACGGGGGGTGGGGCGCGTCCGAGGTAGGTGGGGGCGTAGGATCCAAGAGATCCGGTGGGTGGGAGGGGGTTTTGCATGGGGATTTTCTGTGGACGTGGGGGTGGTGTGCCATGGCTGTGGGGGTGTGTAAGGAAAAATGTGCTCATCGAACGTGACGTGGCGAGACACAATGACGCGGCGCGTAGCGAGGTCGTAGCACCTGTAGCCTTTGTGCTCAAGTGAATAGCCGAGGAAAAGGCAGCGTGTGAACCGTGGAGCAAGCTTATGGTCTGTTGTGGCATATAGGTTGGGGAAGTACAAACAACCAAATACACGAAGATGCGTATAGTCGGGGTGTGCGCCGTGGAGGAGAAAATAAGGTGTGTGAGGTGCAATGGCACGAGAGGGACGGCGGTTAAGTAAGTACGTGGCGGTGTGTAGTGCCTCGACCCAAAATGGTGGAGTGAGGTTTGCTTGGAGTAAGAGTGTGCAAATGACGTCGTTCGTAGTCCGGATGAGGCGTTCGGCTTTGCCATTTTGGGGGGAGGTGTGCGGGCAAGAGAAGCGATACACAATACCATTGTTGGAGAAGAAGGAACGGAGGGAGGAGTTAATAAACTCGCCGCCGTTGTCGCATTGCATGCTTTTGATGATGACGCGATATTGGGTATGAATGAACGTAAAGAAACGTTGGAGAATGGTCGATGTCTCGGACTTGTGGCGCATAGGGAAGGACCAGGAATAATGCGTGTAATCATCCAACACGATGAGATAATATTGAAAACCAGAGAAACTTACAACGGGGGAGGTCCACAAATCACAATGAATTAAATCAAACGGAGCACAAGTTTTGCTAGAAGAAGAAGGAAATGGGAGGCGAGGTTGACGCCCTAGTTGACAGGCACTACACAAGGAGTGCGGCTGTTTATTACATGAGCTAAGAAAGTCGCGAGACAGTGTAGACATGGTGTGTGCGCCGGGGTGTCCAAGACGGCGGTGCCAGAGCTCCAAGGAAGTGATGAAGAAGGCGGCCGCCGGGGCTGGATTATTGCCGATGAAGGGGTAGAGATCGCCGGTGCTAGCGGAGATCATGAGAACCCTCCGAGTGCGAAGATCCTTCACAATAAAACCACACGGATAAAATTCAATTGAGCAAGAGTTGTCCTTGGTAAATTTGCACACAGAAATAAGGCTGGTAACTACATTTGGTGAGACAAGAATATCAATGAGGCGAAAGTCATAGGGAGGAAGTGTAGTGGAACCAGTGGAGGTGACGGGAAGGGAGTGCCCATTGCCAACAAGAATGCTACGAGGAACATGCTTTAAAGAAGAACTAGACATGGCGAGGTTACCTTGATTTCCTGTCACATGGGAAGAGGCACCGCTGTCAAGGTACCACTCATTGCCGGAGGTGTTGGGGAAGCCAGAATTGCTGTAGGCGGCGTTAAGCATGGCAAGATGCTCCCATGATGGTGGCTGGGGTGGGTAGGACGGCGGAGGCGGTGCAGGCTGGTACATCGGGTAGGCGTGCGCATGGGAGCCAGGGCGCGGCCCAAGCACGCCGGCGGCGTTCGGGGGCACCCAACCAGGACGGGGCGAGGGGAGCGCCATGCCGTAGGGCGCAAAATACCCGGTGAACGGCGAAAACTGGAGCTGGGGTCCAGATCCGCGGCCCGAGTGGTCGCCCCGGCCACGGTCACCACCATCAGACGAGCGATCGCCGCGTCCACGACCAGGGGCGGGCTGCTGTTGGGGAAGAGTGCCCTGGGCGCGGTCGTTGGTGCGGTCCCCGCCGGAGCCACGAGCACCGTCGCGGGAGCCACTGCTCTGGCCGCGGTCACCGCCGGGGAGCGCAAACGCCGAAGCGCTCTCCTCAGCGGCGCGCTGCGCTTGGGACTCCTCGGCCAGGATGACCCGGGAGAGGACGGTGTCGAAGGGCAGCTCCTGGTCACCGAGGACGACGCGGATGGTGTTGAGGCGCTTGTCGAGGCCGTGGAGGAACTGGGTGTGAAGATCGACCTCGATGACGGCATGCTCGATGTCGGCGAGGCCGTCAGTGAGGAGTTTCATGCGCCGCGGTACTCAGCGACGGGAAGATCACCCTGCTTAAGATTGTGATACTGCCGATTGAGAACCATGAACCGGGCAGCACGGTTGGCGAGGAAGAAATCCTTAATCTTGTGCCAGAGGGCATAGGTGTTGGTGGCGCCGCCGACGTGATCCACCATGGAGTCGGAAAGCGTGGCGTAGATCCAGAGGACGACGTGAGCATCGAGCTCGAGGTAGGCGGCATCAGCGTTGGTAGGAGGAGGATGCTCGATGAGGAACTTGACGCCGTGGCGGATAAGGACCATGAGGAAGAAGGACTTTCATTTGTGGTAGTTGTGATCCGCAGGGTTGAGAAGAAACTTGATGTGGTTGGAGATGTGATCTTGGTAGATGGAGAGGCGGGGGGCAGAGGATGGCGGCGCCGTAGGGGCGGAGGAGAAGAGGGGCGCAAAGTGGGATCCAGCAGGGGCGGAGGTGCTGCTGAAGAGAGAAGGTGTTGTGCCGAAGACGAACGGCGGGGAAGTAGTGGAGGAGGAGGTCGAGGCAGTGGTGGCGGCGGGGGCCGTGGAGGAGAGGGAGCCCGACGAGGTGACAGAGTCCATGGCGGCGGCGGACGGGGAGGATCGGTGCCGGCCACGAAGGAGACCTGGAAGCAGCTGATACTAAGTTGGAAACTATATTTCCTTGATTGATACCACTGATTACAGAGTACATGGTTTATGAAGGGAAAGTGGAGCACCGGTCGCCCTACATTGTAGGCACGCAGGCCAGGCGAGGTGAGATCCTACAATCCCGGATGGAATACAACAGAGTACAACGGTACAATATACACAAGCTATACACAGATTCTAACACTACGTACCAATATCTAATCTTGATCGCATGCACTACCTATCAGATGCATGCGTTAGTCAATCTATATGTGGACTTTTAGTATGAACATTCACTTTGTCATTGCAGCGAAGATGCTGGGTCTTCCCCAGTCCCCTCCGACATACCTTAGCACGCCAGATCTCCACTGCGACCCGTCGGGCATGAACTTTGCCTTTTATGGCGCCGGCATGTTCCGCTTTCCCGGAGAGATGATGATGATGAGCGTTAGCGAGCAGGTCGACGTATTCGAGAGCATGATCAAAGTCGGAACTATCTCGCATAACCACGTAACTCACTCTGTCGCACTCCTCGCCGTCTCTGGCACCGACTACAACCGCTTCAACGTCAGCGGCTTCAGCTCCGTGAGTCCCAACTCCCAATTAAGCAGGAGAACGCAACACGTTAAGTTTCCGTATTGATCAAACCGTATATGTTGTCTGTAGCTTACCAAGTTTTCATGTAGGCGACCGATTGCGTCGAGAAAGAGACGACCGAGATCGTTGCGATCACCCAGCGGCTGCAAAACCTTGGAGTGAAGAAGATTCTGGTGAACAATCTGCAGCCTCTAGGCTGCACTCCATTCTGGTGCAGGCCGACCCTCTACCACGAGTGCGACGAGTTTGGCAATGTCATTGCGCTCGTGCACAATAAAAAGCTGAAACATAAGCTGTCAAGGAACAAAGGTATCTTCATAGTCGATATGTACACCGCCTTCAACAACATCATCGCTGACCATGGTATGTACATTTGCGTCAGCATTTTATGATCAGCACATATTGTTCTGATTGTTTGCTCTGTAACTTGGTTAATCTGTACATGAAGGTTCGAAGTCGTACAAGCAGTTTGAGGCGGGGCGGAAGCCGTGCTGCGAGGGCTATGGTCCTAGGGTCTACTGTGGAGAGCAGCATCCTCACACGGACTATCTTTTCTATCTGTGCAAGGACCCAAGCAAACGTTTCTTCTGGGACGATACTCATCCCACACATGCCGGCTGGGAGGCCGTTATGAAGCAGCTTGAAGAACCCATCAAAGAGTTCTTAGGGGTTGTCTAGAAGTTTGGTGTTTAGCGTAAAGAAGTGATGAAGCAATATTCCATAAGTAGTGGCTCTGGCCAAAATGATGTCACGTGAGTAGTAATTCATATATATAAGAATAAAAAGTAACACGTACGGCACTGTCATGAACATATAAGCTAAAAATATATGCTCCGTTGACGATGCTAATTTCAGCTAGACATTCGTTGCGGTTGACATTTGCCTTTGCATGGCTGCATGCGTATGTCATTGGTTAGTGGAGCCTAACTGAAAAATCATGCATGCCCACCTGTTCTAGAGAGAATTTCGGCCCTTTCTTAAAATATAATTCCTGTTTTGATCCTAAAAATATTTTTCTTACCTTTTTGACACTCAATTTTATTTTATTTCTTTCATGACACTTCTGTCTGTGTTAACCATTGACACCGTGAAGTGCAACTTGGAAAGTCGTTTTTACCCTTGCTTTAGCTCAGTTGTAAAAAAAGAAAAGAAAACGCTCTGAGCGAAAACTTCTCTCCTGTACCCCACGCACCTTCTCTCTCCGATTCCCCATCACATGCCCAAACTCTTCGACGAAGGCGACACCAGGCGCATAGCGGCGGCGGCACGAGGCTGAGAGGGCAGTATTAGCGGAGGACGAGGCCGATGTTTCTGTTGTCGATGGCGGAGCAGAGGGCGACGAGCGGCTATTGCGAAGGGCGGCATGTGCGGCGTGGCCTCCAGCGGCCATGGCAGGGAGGCAGAAGAGGGCCTTGTCCGTGTTCCTCCTGGCCACGGGAACTCAAAGTTGGTGGCCCTGGCAGCCTGCCTGGACTCCTTTGTGAATCCCATAGAGACGGCGGCAGGCGGTGGTGGATACGAGAGCAGCAGCAGCCGTCGCCCGTCGGCATGGAGGGAGAGCAGAAGCAGCTACGGTCGGCAAGAACGAGCAGTCTATGAGTTTGTTGGTGAGATAAATACACTCATTGTCACAATAGTTGCGATGGAAGCATGATACGGTCACTAAACTCTGAAATACGCTCAATAGAGTCACCGAATATGATTTGACATGAAAATACAATCACTGTACGCGGTGGGTACAGCACGCTTGACCACCTGTTGACCGCTCGTCCATGCCAAGTGGCGAACCACGGAGGCGCCGCTGTGGATATTTTGCATAAAGCCCCCTAGCCATCTCCGAATCCATCCATTTGAAGGAAATATGCCCTAGAGGCAATAATAAAGTTGTTATTTATATTTTCTTATATCATGATAAATGTTTATTATTCATGCTAGAACTGTATTAACCGGAAACTTAGTACATGTGTGAATACATAGACAAAACAGAGTGTCCCTAGTATGCCTCTACTTGACTAGCGTGTTTATCAAGATGGTTATGTTTCCTGACCATAGACATGAGTTGTAATTTGATAAACGGGATCACATCATTAGAGAATGATGTGATGGACAAGACCCATTCGTTAGCTTAGCACTATGATCGTTTAGTGTATTGCTATTGCTTTCTTCATGACTTATACATGTTCCTTTGACTATGAGATTATGCAACTCCCGAATACCGGAGGAACACCTTGTGTGCTATCAAACGTCACAACGTAACTGGATGATTATAAAGATGGTCTACAGGTGTCTCCGAAGGTGTTTGTTGAGTTGGCATAGATCGAGATTAGGATTTGTCACTACGAGTAACGGAGAGGTATCACTAGGCCCTCTCGGTAATGTACATCAATATAAGCCTTGCAAGCAATGTGACTAATGAGTTAGTTGGAGGATGATGCATTACGGAACGAGTAAAGAGACTTGACGGTAACGACATTGAACTAGGTATGATGATACCGACGATTGAATCTCGGGCAAGTAACATATCGATGACAAAGGGAACAACGTATGTTGTTATGCGGTTTGACCGATAAAGATCTTTGTAGAATATGTAGGAGCCAATATGAGCATCCGGGTTCCGCTATTGGTTATTGACCGGAGATGTGTCTCGGTCATGTCTACATAGTTCTCGAACCCATAGGGTCCGCACGCTTAACGTTCGATGATGATTGGTATTATGAGTTATGTGATTTGATGACCGAAGATTGTTCGGAGTCCCGGATGAGATCACGGACATGACGAGGAGTCTCGAAATGGTTGAGAGGTAAAGATTGATATATTGGAAGGTTATATTCGAACACGGGAATGGTTCCGAAGTGATTCGGGTATTTTTCAGAGTATCGGGAGATTACCGGACCCCTCCCCCCCCGGGGAAGTAGTGGGCCTTCATGGGCCTTAGTGGAAAGGAGAGGAGGGCCGCAAGGGTGGCCGCCCCCACCCCCCATGGCAAGTCCGAATTGGACTAGGGAGGGGGCGGCGCCCCCCTCTTTCCTTCTCCCTCTCCTTCTCCTTCCCTCTCTCCCCCTCTTGGAAAAGGAAGGAGACTCCAACTAGGATCAGGAATCCTAGTTGGACTCTCCCTATGGCGCACCCTCCTTGGCCGCCGGCCTCCTCCTCTCCTCCTTTATATACGGGGGAGGGGGCACCCCAAAGGCACAACAAGTCTTCTCTTAGCCGTGTGCGGTGCCCCCCTCCACAGTTACACACCTCGGTCATATCGTCGTAGTGCTTAGGCGAAGCCCTGCGCCGGTAACTTCATCATCACCATCGCCACGCCGTCGTGCTAACGAAACTCTCCCTCGTCCTCAACTGGATCAAGAGTTCGAGGGACGTCATCGTGCTGAACGTGTGCTGAACACGGAGGTGCCGTACGTTCGGTACTTGGATCGGTTGGATCGTAAAGACGTTCGACTACATCAACCGCGTTACTAAACGCTTCTGCTTTCGGTCTACGAGGGTACGTGGACACACTCTCCAATCTCATTTCTATGCATCTCCTAGATAGATCTTGCGTGATCGTAGGAATTTTTTTGAATTACTACGTTCCCCAACAGTGGCATCCGAGCCAGGTCTATGCATAGATGTTATATGCACGAGTAGAACACAATGAGTTGTGGGTGATAATAGTCATACTGCTTACCACCAATGTCTTACTTTGATTCGGCGGTATTGTTGGATGAAGCGGCCTGGACCGACTTTACATGACCGCGTTCATGAGGCTATGGCTGGTGGGTGTCTGTTTCTCTAGCTTTAGTTGAATCGAGTTTGACTACGGCCGGTCCTTGAAGGTTAAAACAACACACTTGATGAAAAATCGTTGTGGTTTTGATGCGTAGGTAAGAACGGTTCTTGCTAGAAGACCGTAGCAGCCACATAAAACTTGTAACAACAAAGTAGAGGACGTCTAACTTGTTTTTGCAGGACATGTTGTGATGTGATATGGTCAAGACGTGATGAGATATAAATTGTTGTATGAGATGATCATGTTTTGTAAAAGTTATCGGCAACTGGCAGGAGCCTTATGGTTGTCGCTTTATTGTATGAAATGCAATCGCCATGTAATTGCTTTACTTTATCACTAAGCGGTAGCGATAGTCATAGAAGCAATAGTTCGCGAGACGACAACGATGCTACGATGAAGATCAAGGTGTCAAGCCGGTGATGATGGAGATCATGACGGTGCTTTGGAAATGGAGATCAAAAGCACAAGATGATGATGGCCATATCATGTCACATATTATGATTGCATGCGATGTTTATCTTTTATGCATCTTATTTTGCTTAGTATGGCGGTAACATTATAAGATGATCCCTCACTAAATTTTAAGGTATAAGTGTTCTCCCTGAGTATGCACTGTTGCTACAGTTCGTCATGCCGAGACACCATGTGATGATCGGGTGTGATAAGCTCTACGTTCACATACAACGGGTGCAAGCCAGTTTTGCATGTGCAGAATACTCGGGTTAAACTTGACGAGCCTAGCATATGCAGATATGGCCTCAGAACACTGAGACCGAAAGGTCGTACGTGAATCATATAGTAGATATGATCAACATAGAGATGTTCACCATTGAAAACTACTCCATCTCATGTGATGATCGGACATGGTTTAGTTGATATGGATCACGTGATCTTTTAGATGACTAGAGGGATGTCTATCTAAGTGGGAGTTCTTAAGTAATATGATTAATTGAACTTTAACTTATCATGAACTTAGTACATGATAGTTTTTGCATGTCTATGTTGTTGTAGATCAATGGCCCGTGCTACCGTTCCTTTGAATTTTAATGTGTTCCTAGAGAAAGCTAAGTTGAAAGATGACGGTAGAAACTACACGGACTGGGTCCGTAACTTGACGATTATCCTCATTGCTGCACAGAAGAATTATGTCCTGGAAGCACCGCTAGGTGTACCACCTGCGCCAGCAACTGTAGACATTGTGAATGCCTGGCAGTCACGTGTTGATGACTACTCGATAGTTCAGTGTGCCATGCTTTATGGCTTAGAATCAGGACTTCAAAGAGGTTTTGAACGTCATGGAGCATATGAGATGTTCCAGGAGTTGAAGTTAATATTTCAAGCAAATGCCCGAGTTGAGAGATATGAAGTCTCCAACAAGTTCTATAGCTGCAAGATGGAGGAGAATAGTTCTCTCAGTGAACACATACTTAGAATGTCTGGGTACCATAACCACTTGACTCAGCTAGGAGTTAATCTTCCTAATGATAGTGTCATTGACATAGCTCTTCAATCACTACCGCCAAGATATAAAGGCTTCGTGATGAACTATAATATGTAAGGGATGGAAAAGACACTTCCCAAGCTCTTCGCAATACTAAAGGCTGCGGAGGTAGAAATCAAGAAGGAGCATCAAGTGTTGATGGTTAACAAGACCACTAGTTTCAAGAAGAGGGGCAAACGGAAGAAGGGGAACTTCAAGAAGAACGGCAAGCAAGTTGCTGCTCAAGTTAAGAAGCCCAAGTCTGGACCTAAGCCTGAGACTGAGTGCTTCTACTGCAAAGGGACTAGTCACTGGAAGCAGAACTGCCCCAAGTATTTGGCGGATACGAAGGATGGCAAAGTAAAAGGCATATTTGATATACATGTTATTGATGTGTACCTTACTAATGCTCGTAGTAGCGTCTGGGTATTTGATACTGGTTCTGTTGCTCATATTTGCAACTCGAAGCAGGGGCTACGTATTAAACGAAGATTGGCTAAGGACGAGGTGATGATCCGCGTGGGAAATGGTTCCAAAGTTGATGTAATCGCCGTCGGCACGGTACCTCTACATCTACCGTCCGGATTAGTTCTAGACCTGAATAATTGTTATTTGGTGCAAGCGTTGAGCATGAACATTATATCTGGATCTTGTTTTATGCGAGACAGTTATTCATTTAAATCAAAGAATAATGGTTGTTCTATTTATATGAGTAATATATTTTATGGTCATGCACCCTTAATGAGTGTTCTATTTCTGTTGAATCTTAATTGTACTGATACACATATTCATAATACTGAAGCCAAAAGTTGCAAGGTTAATAATGATAGTGCAACTTATTTGTGGCACTGCCGTTTAGGTCATATTGGCGTAAAGCGCATGAAGAAACTCCATGTTGATGGGCTTTTGGAATCACTTGATACTTGTGAACCATGCCTCATGGGCAAGATTACTAAGACTCCGTTCTCCGGAACAATGGAGCGAGCAACTGACTTATTGGAAATAATACATACTGATGTATGCGGTCCGATGAGTGTTGAGGCTCGTTGCGGGTATCGTTATTTTTTAACCTTCACAGATGATTTAATTAGATATGAGTATATCTACTTAATGAAACAAAAAGTCTGAAACATTTGAAAAGTTCAAAGAATTTCAGAGTGAAGTGAAAAATCATCGTAACAAGAAAATAAAGTTTCTACAATCTGATCGTGTAGGTGAATATTTGAGTTATGAGTTTGGTCTTCATTTGAAACAGTGTGGAATAGATTCGCAACTCACTCCACCTAGAACACCACAGCGTAATGGTGTGTCCGAACGTCTTGGCCGTACTTTATTGGATATGGTGCGATCTATGATGTCTCTTACTGATTTACCGCTATCGTTTTGGGTTATGCTTTAGAGACGGCTGCATTCACGTTAAATGGGGCACCATCTAAATCCGTTGAGACGACACCTTATGAACTGTGGTTTGGCAAGAAGCCCAAGTTGTCATTTCTTAAAGTTTGGGGCTGTGATGCTTATATGAAAAAGCTTGAACCTGATAAGCTCAAACCCAAATCGGAAAAATGTGTCTTCATAGGATACCCAAAGGAGATTGTTGGGTACACCTTCTATCACAGATCTGAAGGCAAGATATTCGTTGCTAAGAATGGATCCTTTCTAGAGAAGGAGTTTCTCTCGAAAGAAGTGAGTGGGAGGAAAGTAGAACTTGATGAGGTAATTGTACCTTCTCCTGAATTGGAAAGTAGTTCATCACATAAATCAGTTCTAGTGATTCCTACACCAATTAGTGAGGAAGCTAATGATGATGATCACGAAACTTCAGATCAAGTTACTACCGAACCTCGTAGGTCAACCAGAGTATGATCCGCACCAGAGTGGTACGGTAATCCTGTTCTGGAGGTCATGTTACTTGACCATGACGAACCTACGTACTATGAGGAAGCGATGATGAGCCCAGATTCCGCGAAATTGGCTTGAGGCCATGAAATCTGAGATGGGATCCATGTATGAGAACAAAGTGTGGACTTTGGTTGACTTGCCCGATGATCGGCAAGCCATAGAGAATAAATGGATCTTCAAGAAGAAGATTGACGTTGACGGTAATGTTACTGTCTACAAAGCTCGACTTGTTGCGAAAGGTTTTTGACAAGTTCAAGGAGTTGACTACGATGAGACCTTCTCACCCATAGCGATGCTTAAGTCTGTCCGAATCATGTTAGCAATTGCCGCATTTTATGATTATGAAATCTGGCAAATGGATGTGAAAACTGCATTCCTTAATGGATATCTTAAAGAAGAGTTGTATATGATGCAACCAGAAGGTTTTGTCGATCCTAAAGGTGCTAACAAAGTGTGTAAGCTCCAGCGATCCATTTATGGACCGGTGTAAGCCTCTCGGAGTTGGAATATACGCTTTGATAGTGTGATCAAAGCATATGGTTTTATACAAACTTTTGGAGAAGTCTATATTTACAAGAAGTGAGTGGGAGCTCTGTAGCATTTCTAATATTATATGTGGATGACATATTGTTGATTGGAAATAATAAAGAATTTCTTAATAGCATAAAAGGATACTTGAATAAGAATTTTTCAATGAAAGACCTCGGTGAAGCTGCTTATATATTGGGCATCAAGATCTATAGAGATAGATCAAGATGCTTAATTGGACTTTCACAAAGCACATACCTTGATAAAGTTTTGAAGAAGTTCAAAATGGATCAGTCAAAGAAAGGGTTCTTGCCTGTGTTACAAGGTATGAAGTTGAGTTAGACTCAATGCCCGGCCATTGCAGAAGATAGAGAGAAAATGAAAGTCATTCCCTATGCATCGTCCATAGGTTCTATCATGTATGCAATGTTGTGTACCAAACCTGATGTGTGCCTTGCTATAAGTATAACAGGGAGGTACCAAAGTAATCCAGGAGTGGATCACTGGACAGCAGTCAAGAACATCCTGAAGTACCTGAAAAGGACTAAGGATATGTTTCTCGTTTATGGAGGTGACAAAGAGCTCGTCGTAAATAGTTACGTCGATGCAAGCTTTGACTCTGATCTGGATGACTCTAAGTCACAAACCAGATACGTATTTATATTGAATGGTGGAGCTGTCAGTTGGTGTAGTTCCAAGCAGAGCATCATGGCGGGATCTACGTGTGAAGCGGAGTACATAGCTGCTTCGGAAGTAGCAAATGAAGGAGTCTTGATGAAGGAGTTCACATCCGATCTAGGTGTAATACCTAGTGCATTAGGTCCAATGAAAATCTTTTGTGACAATACTGGAGCAATTGCCTTGGCGAAGGAATCTAGATTTCACAAGAGAACCAAGCACATCAAGAGATGATTCAATTCCATCCGCGATCTAGTCAAGGAGGGAACATAGAAGTTTGCAAAATACATACGGATCTGAATGTTGCAGACTCATTGACTAAACCTCTTCCATGAGCAAAACATTATCAGCACCAAGACTCCATGGGTGTTACAATCATTACTGTGTAATCTAGATTATTGACTCTAGTGCAAGGGGGAGACTGAAGGAAATATGCCCTAGAGGCAACAATAAAGTTGTTATTTATATTTCCTTATATCATGATGAATGTTTATCATGCTAGAATTGTATTAACCCGAAACTTAGTACATGTGTGAATACATAGACAAAACAGAGTGTCCCTAGTATGCCTCTACTTGACTAGCTTGTTTATCAAAGATGGTTATGTTTTCTGACCATAGACATGAGTTGTCATTTGATGAATGGGATCACATCATTAGAGAATGATGTGATGGACAAGACCCATCCGTTAGCATAGCACTATGACCGTTTAGTTTATTGCTATTGCTTTCTTCATGACTTATACATGCTCCTCTAACTATGAGATTATGCAACTCCCAAATACCGGAGGAACACCTTGTGTGCTATCAAACGTCACAACGTAACTGGGCGATTATAAAGATGCTCTACAGGTGTCTCCAAAGGTGTTTATTGAGTTGGCATAGATCGAGATTAGGATTTGTCACTCCGAGTATTGAAGAGGTATCTCTGGGCCCTCTCGGTAATGTACATCAATATAAGCCTTGCAATCAATGTGACTAATGAGTTAGTTGCGGGATGATGCATTTGGAACGAGTAAAGAGACTTTCCGGTAATGAGATTGAACTAGGTATGATGTTACTGACGATCGAAACTCGGGCAAGTAACATACCGATGACAAAGGGAACAACGTATGTTGTTATGCGGTTTGACCGATAAAGTTCTTCGTAGAATATGTAGGAGACAATATGAGCATCCAGGTTTCGCTATTGGTTATTGACCAGAGATGTGTCTCGGTCATGTCTACATAGTTCTCGAACCCGTAGGGTCCGCACGCTTAACGTTCGATGATGATTGGTATTATGAGTTATGTGATTTGATGACCGAAGATTGTTCGGAGTCTCGGATGAGAACACGAACATGACGAGGAGTCTCGAAATGGTCAAGAGGTAAAGATTGATATATTGGAAGGTTATATCCGGACACCGGAATGGTTCCAGAGTGATTCGGGTATTTTTCGGAGTACCGGGAGGTTACCGGAACCCCCCCCCCCGGGAAGTAGTGGGCCTTCATGGGCCTTAGTGGAAAGGAGAGGAGGGCCACAAGGGTGCCCCTCCATGGCAAGTCCGAATTTGACTAGGGAGGGGGAGGCGCCCCCTCTTTCCTTCTCCCTCTCCTCCTCCTTCCCTCTCTCCCCCTCTTGGAAAAGGAAGGGGACTCCAACTAGGATTGGGAATCCTAGTTGGAATCCCCCTATGGCGTGCCCTCCTTGGCCGCCGGCCTCCTCCTCCCCTCCTTTATATACGTGGGAGGGGGCACCCCAATGGCACAACAAGTCTTCTCTTAGTCGTGTGCGGTGGCCCCTCCACAGTTACACACATCGGTCATATCACCTTAGTGCTTAGGCGAAGCCCTGCGCCGGTAACTTCATCATCACCATCGCCACGCCGTCGTGCTGACGGAACTCTCCATCGTCCTCAACTGGAGCAAGAGCTCGAGGGACGTCATTGTGCTAAACGTGTGCTGAACACGGAGGTGCCGTACGTTCGGTACTTGGATCGGTTGGATCGTGAAGGCGTTCGACTACATCAATCGCGTTACTAAACGCTTCCGCTTTCGGTCTATGAGGGTACGTGAACACATTCTCCCGTCTCGTTGCTATGCATCTCCTAGATAAATCTTGCGTAATCGTAGGAAATTTTTTGAATTACTACGTTCCCCAACACCATTCACCTCTCCTCCACTCACGTCGCCCCTTTGTCTTCGATTGGAAACTGGGGAGCGGCTGCATAGGCGAAGCCGCCTCGGCGATGATCGACGGTAGAGGCGCTGAGTGTTGGGTTTCGTAGTAATTTCAAAAAAATTCCTACGCTCACGCAAGATCATGGTGATGCATAGCAACGAGAGGGGAGAGTATGATCTACGTACCTTGTAGATCGACAACGGAAGCGTTTGGTTGATGTAGTCGTACGTCTCCACGGCCCGACCGATCAAGCACCGAAACTACGGCACCTCCGAGTTCTAGCACACGTTCAGCTCGATGACGATCCCCGGACTCCGATCCAGCAAAGTGTCGGGGAAGAGTTCCGTCAGCACGACGGCGTGGTGACGATCTTGATGTACTACTGCAGCAGGGCTTCGCCTAAACTCCGCTACAATATTATCGAGGACTATGGTGGAAGGGGGCGCCGCACACGGCTAAGAATAAGATCACGTGGATCAACTTGTGTGTTTCTGGGGTGCCCCTACCTCCGTATATAAAGGACTAAAGGGGGGAGGCCGGCCCGCCACATAGGGCGCGCCAGGAGGAGTCCTACTCCCTCCGGGAGTAGGACTTCTCCCCCAATCCTAGTTGGAATAGGACTCGCGAGGTGGGAAAAGAGAGAGAGAGAGAGAAGGAAGTGGGCACCGGCCCCCTCTCTCCTTGTCCTATTCGGACTAGGGGGGAGGGGCGCGCGGCCCAGCCCTGGCCGCCTCTCCTCTTCTTCCACTAAGGCCCATTAAGGCCCATGTACCTCCCGGTGGGTTCCGGTAATCTCCCGGTACTCTGGTAAAATCCCGATTTCACCCGGAACACTTCCGATATCCAAATATAGGCTTCCAATATATCAATCTTTATGTCTCGACCATTTAGAGACTCCTCGTCATGTCCGTGATCACATCCGGGACTCCGAACAAACTTCGGTACATCAAAATGCATAAACTGATAATATAACTGTCGTCGTAACCTTAAGCGTGCGGACCCTACGGGTTCGAGAACAATGTAGACATGACCGAGACATGTCTCCGGTCAATAACCAATAGCGGAACCTGGATGCTCATATTGGCTCCTACATATTCTACGAAGATCTTTATCGGTCAGACCGCATAACAACATACGTTGTTCCCTTTGTCATCGGTATGTTACTTGCCCGAGATTCGATCGTCGGTATCTCAATACCTAGTTCAATCTCGTTACCGGCAAGTCTCTTTACTCGTTCCGTAATACATCATCTCACAACTAACTCGTTAGTTGCAATGCTTGCAAGGCTTATGTGATGTGCATTACCGAGAGGGCCCAGAGATACCTCTCCGACAATCGGAGTGACAAATCCTAATCTCAAAATACGCCAACCCAACAAGTACCTTCGGAGACACCTGTAGAGCACCTTTATAATCACCCAGTTACGTTGTGACATTTGGTAGCACACAAAGTGTTCATCCGGTAAATGGGAGTTGCATAATCTCATAGTCATAGGAACATGTATAAGTCATGAAGAAAGCAATAGCAACAAACTAAACGATCAAGTGCTAAGCTAACGGAATGGGTCAAGTCAACCAGATCATTCATCTAATGATGTGATCCCATTAATCAAATAACAACTCTTTGTCTATGGTTAGGAAACATAACCATCTTTGATTAATGAGCTAGTCAAGTAGAGGCATACTAGTGACACTCTGTTTGTCTATGTATTCACACATGTATTATGTTTCCGGTTAATACAATTCTAGCATGAATAATAAACATTTATCATGATATAAGGAAATAAATAATAACTTTATTATTGCCTCTAGGGCATATTTCCTTCAGTCTCCCACTTGCACTAGAGTCAATAATCTAGATCACATCGCCATGTGATTTAACATCAATAGTTCACATCTTTATGTGATTGGTTCACATCTCCATGTGACTAACACCCAAAGGGTTTACTAGATTCAATAATCTAGTTCACATTGCTATGTGATTAAGACCCAAAAAGTGATCATGTTTTGCTTGTGAGAGAAGTTTAGTCAACGGGTCTGCCACATTCAGATCCGCATGTATTTTGCAAATTTCTATGTCAACAATGCTCTGCATGAAGCTACTCTAGCTAATTGCTCCCACTTTCAATATGTATCCAGATTGAGACTTAGAGTCATTTGGATCAGTGTCAAAACTTGCATCGACGTAACCCTTTACGACGAACCTTTTGTCACCTCCGTAATCGAGAAACATATCCTTATTCCAGTAAGGATAATTTTGACCGCTGTCCATTGATCTACTCCTAGATCACTATTGTACTCCCTCTCTTAACACAGTGTATGGTATACAATAGATCTGGTACACAGCATGGCATACTTTATAGAACCTATGACTGAGGCATAGGGAATGACTTTCATTCTCTTTCTATCTTCTGCCGTGGTCGGGCTTTGAGTCTTACTCAACTTCACACCTTGTAACACAGGCAAGAACTCTTTCTTTGACTGCTCCATTTTGAACTACATCAAAATCTTGTCAAGGTTTGTACTTATTGAAAAAAACTTATCAAGCGTCTTGATCTATATCTATAGATCTTGATGCTCAATATGTAAGCAGCTTCACCGAGGTCTTTCTTTGAAAAACTCCTTTCAAACACTCCTTTATGCTTTGCAGAATAATTATTATTTTTGATCAACAATATGTCATTCACATATACTTATCAGAAATGATGTAGTGCTCCCACTCACTTTCTTGTAAATACAGGCTTCACCGTAAGTCTGTATAAAACTATATGCTTTGATCAACTTATCAAAGCGTATATTCCAACTCCGAGATGCTTGCACCAGTCCATAAATGGATCGCTGGAGCTTGCATATTTTGTTACCACCTTTAGGATTGACAAAACCTTCTTGTTGCATCACATACAACTCTTCTTTAATAAATCCATTAAGGAATGAAGTTTTGTTTATCCATTTGCCAGATTTCATAAAATGCGGCAATTGCTAACATTATTCGGACAGACTTAAGCATAGATACGAGTGAGAAACTCACATCGTAGTCAACACCTTGAACTTGTCGAAAACCTTTTGCGACAATTCTAGCTTTGTAGATAGTAACACTACTATCAATGTCCGTCTTCCTCTTGAAGATCCATTTATTATCAATAGCTTGCCGATCATCGGGCAAGTCCACCAAAGTCCACACTTTGTTCTCATACATGGATCCTATCTCAGATTTCATGGCCTCAAGCCATTTATCGGAATCTGGGCTCATCATCGCTTCCTCATAGTTCGTAGGTTCGTCATGGTCAAGTAACATGACCTCCAGAATAGGATTACTGTACTACTCTGGTGCGGATCTCACTCTGGTTGACCTACGAGGTTTGGTAGTAACTTGATCCGAAGTTACATGATCATCATCATTATCTTCCTCACTAATTGGTGCAGGAGTCACAGGAATAGATTTCTGTGATGAACTACTTTCCAATTATGGAGCAGGTACAGTTACTTTATCAAGTTCTACTTTCCTCCTACTTACTTCTTTCGAGAAAAACTCCTTCTCTAGAAAGGATCCATTCTTAGCAACGAATGTCTTGCCTTTGGATCTGTGATAGAAGGTGTACCCAACTGTCTCCTTTGGGTAT
Source organism: Triticum dicoccoides (assembly GCF_002162155.2). Taxonomy (NCBI): domain Eukaryota; kingdom Viridiplantae; phylum Streptophyta; class Magnoliopsida; order Poales; family Poaceae; genus Triticum; species Triticum dicoccoides. The sequence continues at coordinate 739,994,184 of NC_041382.1, read as the reverse complement.
CCTATGAAGACACATTTCTCCGAATTGGGTTTGAGCTTATCAGGATGAAACTTTTTGATATAAGCATCGCAACCCCAAACTTTAAGAAACGACAACTTTGGTTTCTTGCCAAACCACAGTTCAGATTGTGTCGTCTCAACGGACTTAGATGGTGCCCTTTTAAACGTGAATGCAGTTGTCTTTAACGCATAACCCCAAAACGATAGTGGTAAATCGGTAAGAAACATCATAGGTTGCACTATATCCAATAAAGTACGGTTATGACGTTCGGACACACCATTATGCTGAGGTGTTCCATGTGGCATGAGTTTGTGAAACTATTCCACATTGTTTTAATTGAAGACCAAACTCGTAACTCAAATATTTGTCTCCATGATCAGATCGTAGAAACTTTATTTTCTTGTCACGATGATTTTCCACTTTACTCTGAAATTCTTTGAACTTTTCAAATGTTTCAGACTTATGTCTAATCAAGTAGATATACCCATATCTGCTCAAATCATCTGTGAAGTTCAGAAAATAACGATACTTGTCGTGAGCCTTAACACTCATCGGACCACGTACATCAGTATGTATTATTTCCAATAAGTCAGTTGCTCGCTCCGGAGAATGGAGTCTTAGTCATCTTGCCCATGAGGCATGGTTCGCAAGCATCAAGTGATTCATAATCAAGTGATTCCAAAATACCATCAGCATGGAGTTTCTTCATGTGCTTTACACCAATATGACCTAAACGGCAGTGCTACAAATAAGTTGCACTATCATTATTAACTTTGCATCTTTTGGCTTCAATATTATGAATATGTGTATCACTACAATCGAGATCCAACAAACCATTTTCGTTGGTGTGTATGACCATAGAAGGTTTTATTCATGTAAGCAGAACAACAATTGTTCTCTAACTTAAATGAATAACCATATTGCAATAAACATGATCAAATCATACTCATGCTCAATGCAAACACCAAATAACACTTATTTAGGTTCAACACTAATCTCGAAAGTATAGGGAGTCTGCGGTGATGATCATATCAATCTTGGAACCACTTCCAACACACATCATCACTTCACCCTTAACTAGTCTCTGTTTATTCTGCAACTCCCGTTTCGAGTTACTAATCTTAGCAACTGAACTAGTATCAAATACTGAGGGGTTTCTATAAACACTAGTAAAGTACACATCAATAACATGTATATCAAATATACTTATGTTCACTTTGCCATCCTTTCTTATCTGCCAATCACTTGGGGTAGTTCCGCTTCCAGTGACCAATCCCTTTGCAGTAGAAACACATAGTCTCAGGCTTAGGACCAGACTTGGGCTTCTTCACTTGAGCAGAAACTTGCTTGCCGTTCTTCTTGAAGTTCCCCTTCTTCCCTTTGCCCTTTTATTGAAACTAGTGGTCTTGTCTACCATCAACACTTGATGCTCTTTCTTGATTTCTACCTTCATCGATTTCATCATCATGAAAAGCTCGAGAGTCGTTTTCGTCATCCCTGGCATACTATAGTTCATCACGAAGTTCTACTAACTTGGTGATGGTGACTAGAGAATTCTGTCAATCACTATCTTATCTGGAAGATTAACTCCCACTTGATTCAAGCGATTGTAGTACTCAGACAATCTGAGCACATGCTCACTAGTTGAGCGATTCTCCTCCATCTTTTGGCTATAGAACTTATTGGAGACTTCATATCTCTCAACTCGGGTATTTGCTTGAAATATTAACTTCAACTCCTGGAACATCTCATATGCTCCATGACGTTCAAAACGTCTTTGAAGTCCCGATTCTAAGCCATTAAGCATGGTGCACTAAACTATCAAGTAGTCATCATATTGAGCTAGCCAAACGTTCATAACGTCTGCATCTGCTCCTGCAATAGGTCCGTCACCTAGCGGTGCATCAAGGACATAATTCTTCTGTGCAGCAATGAGGATAAACCTTAGATCACGGATCCAATCCGCATCATTGCTACTAACATCTTTCAACACAATTTTCTCTAGGAACATATCAAAATAAACATAGGGAAGCAACAACGCGAGCTATTGATCTACAACATAATTTGCAAAATACTAATAGGACTAAGTTCATGATAAATTTAAGTTCAATTAATCATATTACTTAAGAACTCCCACTTAGATAGACATCCCTCTAATCCTCTAAGTGATCACGTGATCCAAATCAACTAAACCATGTCCGATCATCACGTGAGATGGATTAGTTTCAATGGTGAACATCACTATGCTGATCATATCTACTATATGATTCACGCTCGACCTTTCGGTCTCCGTGTTCCGAGGCCATATCTGTATATGCTTGGCTTGTCAAGTATAACCTGAGTATTCCGCGTGTGCAACTGTTTTGCACCCGTTGTATTTGAACGTAGAGCCTATCACACCCGATCACCACGTGGTGTCTCAGCACGAAGAACTTTCGCAACGGTGCATACTCAGGGAGAACACTTCTTGATAATTAGTGAGAGATCATCTTAAAATGCTACCGTCAATCAAAGCAAGATAAGATGCATAAAAGATAAACATCACATGCAATCAATATAAGTGATATGATATGGCCATCATCATCTTGTGCTTGTGATCTCCATCTTCGAAGCACCGTCGTGATCACCATCGTCATCGGCGCGACACCTTGATCTCCATCGTAGAATCGTTGTCGTCTCGCCAATCTTATGCTTCCACGACTATCGCTACCGCTTAGTGATAAAGTAAAGCATTACAGCACGATTGTATTGCATACAATAAAGCAACAACCATATGGCTCCTGCCAGTTGCCGATAACTCGGTTACAAAACATGATCATCTCATACAATAAAATTTAGCATCATGTCTTGACCATATCACATCACAACATGCCCTGCAAAAACAAGTTAGACGTCCTCTACTTTGTTGTTGCAAGTTTTACGTGGCTGCTACGGGCTTAAGCAAGAACCAATCTTACCTACGCATCAAAACCACAACGATAGTTTATCAAGTTGGTGTTGTTTTAACCTTCGCAAGGACCGGGCGTAGCCACACTCGGTTCAACTAAAGTTGGAGAAACTGTCACCCGCAAGCCACCTATGTGCAAAGCACGTCGGGAGAACCGGTCTCGCGTAAGCGTACGCGTAATGTCGGTCCGGGCCGCTTCGTCCAACAATACTGCCGAACCAAAGTATGACATGCTGGTAAGCAGTATGACTTATATCGCCCACAATTCACTTGTGTTCTACTCGTGCATATAACATCAACACATAAAACCTAGGCTCGGATGCCACTGTTGGGTTTCGTAGTAATTTCAAAAAATTTCCTACGCTCACGCAAGATCATGGTGATGCATAGCAACGATAGGGGAGAGTATGATCTACGTACCTTGTAGATCGACAACGGAAGCGTTTGGTTGATGTAGTCGTACGTCTCCACGGCCCGACCGATCAAGCACCGAAACTACGACACCTCCGAGTTCTAGCACACGTTCAGCTCGATGACGATCCCCGGACTCCGATCCAGCAAAGTGTCGGGAAAGAGTTCCGTCAGCACGACGGCGTGGTGATGATCTTGATGTACTACTTCAGAAGGGCTTCGCCTAAACTCCGCTACAATATTATCGAGGACTATGGTGGAAGGGGGCGCCGCACACGGCTAAGGATAAGATCACGTGGATCAACTTGTGTCTTTCTGGGGTGCCCCTGCCTCCGTATATAAAGGACTAAAGGGGGGAGGCTGGCCGGCCACATAGGGCGCGCCAGGAGGAGTCCTACTCCCTCCGGGAGTAGGACTTCTCCCCCAATCCTAGTTGGAATAGGACTCGAAAGGTGGGAAAAGAGAGAGAGAGAAGGAAGTGGGCGCCGGCCCCCTATCTCCTTGTCCTATTCGGACTAGGGGGGAGGGGCGTGCGGCCCAGCCCTGGCCGCCTCTCCTCTTCTTCCACTAAGGCCCATTAAGGCCCATGTACCTCCCGGGGGGTTCCGGTAATCTCCCGGTACTCTGGTAAAATCCCGATTTCACCCGGAACACTTCCGATATCCAAATATAGGCTTCCAATATATCAATATTTATGTCTCGACCATTTCGAGACTCCTCGTAATGTCCGTGATCACATCCGGGACTCCGAACAAACTTTGGTACATCAAAATGCATAAACTCATAATATAACTGTCATCGTAACCTTAAGCGTGCGGACCCTACGGGTTCGAGAACAATGTAGACATGACCGAGACATGTCTCCGGTCAATAACGAATAGCGGAACCTGGATGCTCATATTGGCTCCTACATATTCTACGAAGATCTTTATCGGTCAGACCGCATAACAACATACGTTGTTCCCTTTGTCATCGGTATGTTACTTGCCCGAGATTCGATCGTCGGTATCTCAATACCTAGTTCAATCTCGTTACCGGCAAGTCCCTTTACTCGTTCCATAATACATCATCTCACAACTAACTCATTAGTTGCAATGCTTGCAAGGCTTATGTGATGTGCATTACCGAGAGGGCCCAGAGATACCTCTCCGACAATCGGAGTGACAAATCCTAATCTCAAAATACGCCAACCCAACAAGTACCTTCGGAGACACCTGTAGAGCACCTTTATAATCACCCAGTTACGTTGTGACGTTTGGTAGCACACAAAGTGTTCCTCCGGTAAACGGGAGTTGCATAATCTCATAGTCATAGGAACATGTATAAGTCATGAAGAAAGCAATAGCAACAAACTAAACGATCAAGTGCTAAGCTAACGGAATGGGTCAAGTCAATCAGATCATTCATATAATGATGTGATCCCATTAATCAAATAACAACTCTTTGTCTATGGTTAGGAAACATAACCATCTTTGATTAATGAGCTAGTCAAGTAGAGGCATACTAGTGACACTCTGTTTGTCTATGTATTCACACATGTATTATGTTTCCAGTTAATACAATTCTAGCATGAATAATAAACATTTATCATGATATAAGGAAATAAATAATAACTTTATTATTGCCTCTAGGGCATATTTCCTTCACTGAGCTCCTCTGCGACTATAGAGGCGGCGCCCCCTCGTGTGTTTTTCTCCTAGGAGGCGGCAGTGATGGTCCCTTTTTATCATGTAGAAGGGGCACCACCCCCTGTCTACAGTAAATATCCGCCCCGGGAACCCGAGCTTTTTGCGTTTTGATCATCAAAAAACCTCCTTTTAGGGCAGCATTTTCATACTATGACACATGATTTGGGGGGTAAGGGAATTGGGGCTTAGGGTTTTAGAGTGTTAAACAAATTCAAGCTCTCATCGATTGTGATGCATGTTGTACTTATGTTGGTGTATCAGGTCGTCGAAGCACCAATTTCTCCATGGGGATCAACCATGTTGGATTTTTCTTGGGTATGACAGGAACAGTTCTTATGTAAATGGCAGTTTCATTTCCTATGATCATATGGAAAAGGTCACCTGGTCACCTATTATGATTGAAAATCTTGTTGAGGAAGTAGGTTATAAGATGGCATGGAGGCTTAAGGTTTTCTACTGTGTCCCCATCCTTACACTTAGCACAGATGGTCTGAGGGCAATTAGTGATGAACAAACCGACAGAGTGATGATGTTTGTTGAATTGGCCACTACTTTTTCAACATTTATTTGGATCATGCTGATAGCTTCCATGCTAACCTATCTAATGATGATGTTGTGAACCACCCAAGAGCCAATCTGCCTCTAGTTTTCAGCCCACCAAGGAGAGTGCATAGCAATGTAGAGAATGCAGAAGTTGAGGCGGAAGCAGAGCATGGAGAAGTTCAGGCAAAAGCAGAGCATGGAAAAGGACAGGAAGATATTGTGGCACCTATTCCTATACAAGTTGTCTATCCTGATGTTGATGCAGATGATGATGTGAAACAGTTTGAGTTTGTTAGGAGGGCATCATCACAGATAGATGTGGGTAATCAAAGGGGTGAAGAATAGGCAGATGATGTGCAAGAAGATGATGCTGGTGGAAACACAAGAATGAGGAGGAGTGCCAGGCAGGACCATTTCAACTATGCAATGGAAGTAGAGGATGTACCAAGTGATACAGATGATGAAGATTAGGACCCTGGTGTGCTTGTGGACAGTGACAAGGAGATAGGAGATGGTGATGATGATTTGTATGCATATATTGTACATGAGGATGAACCTGAGCATAAATATGAGAAGAAATCAAATGAGAAAGCAAAGCACAAAGGGAAAGAGAAAGTTGAGCCTAGCAATCAAGACAATGGGAAACAAACATACAACTCTGATGAAGACTTGTCTGAGTCTGATGATTTGTGGGCTCCTGATTTAGATGATGAAGAACTTGTTGGGAAACGTAGTAGAAAACAAAATAAAATCGCCCTACGAACACCCAGGAACAATATGAAGATGCATATCGGGTTTGGATCAACGATCGTTACCGACTCCGGAGTACAGCGAAAGTAGACGAGTCGGTGTAGATCGTACTTGGAGTCCCTCGAACGTCGATGATGATCCCGCGAACTGCCTGATACGTCTCCGACGTATCTATAATTTTTTATTGTTCCATGTTGTTATATTATCATTCTTGAATGTTTTACAATTATTTTATAGCAACTTTATATCATTTTTTGGGACTAACCTATTGACATAGTGCCCAGTGCCAGTTGCTATTTTTTGCTTGTTTTTTACTTCGCAGAAAATCAATACCAAAGGGAGTCCAAACACAGCGAAATTTTTTAAAGATTTTTTCTGGACCAGAAGACACCTGTTGGGCCAAAGAAGTACCAGAGGGGGATCCGAGGGGAGCACAACCCACCTGGGCGCGCCTGGGGGCCCAGGCGCGCCCTGGTGGGTTGTGCACACCTCGGTTGCCTCCCGCACCGCCTCTTTGCTCTATAAATACCCTGAAAATCCAAAAACTCTAGGGGAGTCGACGAAACACAATTCCAGCCGCCGCAAGTTCCAAAACCACCGGATCCAATCTATACACCATCATGGAGGAGTTCATCATTCCTATGGGCCCGTAGTTAGTAGCTAGATGGCTTCCTCTCTCTCTCTCTTTTGATTCTTAATACAATTGTCTCTTGGAGATCTATTTGATGTAACTCTTTTTGCGGTGTGTTTGTTGCGATCCGATGAACTTTGAGTTTATGATCAGATCTATTTTATCCATGAAAGTTATTTGAGTTTTGATCTCTTTTATGCATGATTACTTATTGCCTCGTATTTCTTTTTTGAATCTTTGGTTTAGGTAGGCCAACTAGATCGATTTTTCTTGCCATGGGAAGAGGTGCTTTGTGATAGGTTCGGCCGTGCGGTGTTCTTTCCCAGTTACAGAAGGGGCAGCAAGACACGTATTGATTGTTGCCATTAAGGATAACAAGATCGGGTCTATTCCTACATGAATAGATCTTGTCCACACCATGTCATCGTTCTTATTGCATTACTCTGTTTTTCCATAAACGTAATACACTAGATGCATGCTGGATTATCGGTTTGTAAAGGCAAGACCCATTAGCTTCAAGGGTTCTAGTTTTACGACCGCTATTTTTCCTTTTTGGTTCTATCGACATAGGTTTTGTTCATCTTTTCTATTTATCTATTTATCACTTTTTCACCTTTTTTGTTTTCCATTTTTTCCAAACGTGTGAATGTTCAAATTCATGAAGTTTTGTTTGAATTTGTGAACTGTTTTAAAATTGCCAACTTTTTTAAACCCCATGAATGTTTTCCCTTCAAATTAGTGATTGTTTTTCGAAACCATGAACTTTCTTCAAATTCATGAACCTTTTAAAAATCTACGAACATTTTTTGATTTCACAAACGATCTATCTAGACAGCAAAGCAGATCAAAAGTCGG
>NC_041382.1:739957553-739986045 GCF_002162155.2 Triticum dicoccoides | reverse complement strand
GGGAGGGGGGCGAACGAACGTTGAACCAACTAAAATGTGCTAGCAAGCGACTGAACAGGGCAACCTAGCAATCAAGCACTGTGGCAGTATTGGGCGGCGACCCGTCTAGCCCGTGCGAGTGGCAGGATATGATCGAGGTCAAATTTTAACCCCCGATTTCTTACTTCTCGCTTACTACAGTAACCACTAGAGACACCAAACATCTTGTGATTAATAGCTCAATTTTTTTTCTTTTGTTCTTTATTTCATTTCTATTTTATTTTTATTTTTATTTTTATTTTTACTTTTCTTTTACCTTTTCATTTTATATTTTGTATTTTTCGTTTAAATTTCAACTTTTCTTTCTTTCTGGTTTTTTCAAATGTGTGAAGTTTTTTGAAAAATCCATGCTCTTTTCTTCCAAAATGATGAGGTTTCTTTCCAAATCCATGATTTTTTTTAAAAAACTAAATGGACTTTTTCCTAACTTTTGTGAACTTTCTTTCAAATTGTATAATTTTTTGCAAACAGGGGGTGGGGGGCAACGAACGTTGAACCAACTAAAAAAGATGTTTTTTTAGAGAAAAAATTATGCTAGCAAGCGAGTGCCGGGGGGAGGGGGGCAACCTAGCAATCGAGCATTGTGGCAGTATAGGGCCCTGGCCCCGTCTAGCCCGTGCGAGTGCCAGGATATGATCGGGGTCAAATTTTAACCCCCGATTTCTTACTTCTCGCTTACTACAATAACCACTAGAGACACCAAACTTGTAATTAATAGCTTGTCTTTTTCCTTTTGTTCTTTATTTCATTTCTCTTTTATTTTTATTTTTTATTTTACTTTCCTTTTACCTTTTCCTTTTCTGTTTTGTATTTTTCATTTAAATTTCAACTTTTCTTTCTTTCTGATTTTTTTCAAATGTATGAAGTTTTAAAAAAAATCCATGCTCTTTTCTTCCAAATTGATGAGGTTTCTTTCCAAATCCATGAACTTTTTAAAAAAACTAAATGAAGTTTTTCCAAACTTTTGTGAACTTTCTTTCAAATTGAATAGTTTTTCGAAAATCAAATGATATGTTTAAAAAAATTGTGAACTTTTTGAAAATCGATGAACTTCTTTAATTTTCGAATTCAATAATTTTTTCCTCTTTTCTGTGAATTTTACTTTTGAATCTGTGAATATTTTGAATCTACGAACTTTTTCTTTCTTTCGATTTTTTTCGATTTTGAACTTTTTTTAGTTCTTCTATGGGCCGGCCCATTTTCTGCAGCCTAGTGAACGCCAGAACTACTAACCAGCGCATCAGGCGTTCACTAAGAGCCCCCCTCTAAACAAGTGAGGGAGAAGCTCTCTGGCGCGGTGTATCGCCTTGCGCGAGACCGAGCGTCTAGGTCAGCCAGCAGAATTAGCTTCCTGCAGTTTAGTCTGATTTTCTTTACTTTTCCATTCTGTTTGCTCACAGTTTTGAAAAAATGTGATAAAATATATTCCAAAACTTATACTTGCTTTTTTTAGAAAACCACAAACTATAAAAATATTAACAAGGTGTAAATTGTTTGTTAGTGTGATTTAAAAAAAGTCTTGACAGCATTAAAAAATGTTGATAACATTTAAAAAATCTTTTCGTGTTTGTAATATGTACGTGACATTTTCTAAAATACTCCCTCCGTCCGGAAATACTTGTCTTAGAAATGGTTGTACCTAGACTTATTTTAATTATAGATGCATCCATTTTCAACCATTTGTAAGACAAGTATTTTCGGACGGAGGGAGTACTATACAATGTAATAAAATGCAAATTTAATTCAACAAACTCTTTTCCGACCATTCAATAAAATGCATGTTACAATTTTAAAATATTCGTGCATTTAAAAAACAAATATGTTTTTGACATTTAAATTGTTTCTAAAATGTAAAAAAATGTTGCATAGTTTCTACAAAACAAATTCGTAACATTAAGAAAAATGTTTAACAAGTACTCTAAAATGTGTTCAAAACATGTATAATTTTTTGATAATGTATTTCAAAAAAATTAAACATATAAAAATGCCTTATATGTATACCAGAAATGTATAGTGGGTACGAAAAACAATCAACATCAAAACATATCTTTGAAAATATTAATCATGTTTACGAAAAATATTAAATGTGTATAAAAAATTCATGGTGTATACTAAAAATGTACAACGTGTATGAAAAAAAAGACATTTGTTAAAAATTAAAAATAAAACAAAAAAGGAAAGAAAAATGAAAAAACCAAAGAAAATCTGTTAAAACCAAGAAATAAACAAAAGAAAACCGAAGGAAAAAGAAAAGATAAACGAAATTGGGATATTAAAAACCTAAGAAATCCTTACGAAAACAGAAGAAACCCCGAAGAAAATGATGCACAACAGTAAAAAAACCAATAAGAACCACATAAGGAAAGTCGCGTGCAGCTACTATATTTGACTCGGTCCACTAGACGCGCGTTGTAGGCGAGACGTAATATCACGTTAGTTGCGATACATAGCCCTGGAGGAACTCCTATCTGCCTTGGAGGTCCGCAAAGCTGCATATCAGCGATGAAACCGCGTCGAGCTCGGGTGAGAAGGTGATTTGTCATTCTTTTCTTGATGTGGTGGTGCCAGAGGCAGGTGACAAGCGTTGGTGTCAAGTTCAGAGATGTTCTACTATCTTTTCAGTTTTATCGTGTCGATCTTTACGTGACTTGTACTTTGATCTTTATGATATGAATGAGACGTGTATTATCATACAAAAAAACTTCCTATGATCTTTACGGGCATTGGCGGCAGACTGGTGACCGAACACACATCTGGCCACCCGACTGTGCCAGCCCACAGCCAAGTGAGCGGAGTGCTAGCAACGAGCGAGAGCGAGAGAACCAACCAACTACCATAGTATTGCAGCGAATTGGCTCAAGCACGGTAGCGAACTGGACCCAGCTACTGTAGTGAACCGAACAGTGATATTGTAGTGAAACGATGTATGCTGCTGTAACGACGGAATTAGTTACCGTAACGAATTATTATTATTATTTTTGAGGGAAAATGAATAATTATTTGAAATAAAATAAGAACCACAAACATAGGAACTTTTTAATTTGTGAACAAACTTTTGAAAAGGAACATTTTTTTGAAACCAAAACATATATTGGATTTGCGAAGCAAATTTGAAAATACTGGCTCAAAAGCCTTCCATAAGGTTTCCAAACCGGCCAGGAACCTAGCAGAAGGTTGCCAAAACCGTGTCTCCTACGACGTTTAGGAACCCCATTTACTAGTCGCTCGTTGTGCTGTGTGCATTTTGGCGATAACGTGCCACAGAGAGCGTCAAATAGGTAAGGCGCTATCTTTGTCCCCTCTCCATGGGACAGATTAATATATGTGATCTCCTATTTGCTCTTATAGCGCTCCCAACTTCATGAGCCTTTTCCAAAATTCGTGAACCTTTCCCTCAAATACGCGTTTAAAAAATACTTTGTGAATTTTTTCCCTTAGAATTGTGAACTTTTTTCAAATCCATGGAACAGAAATTCCTTTTTTAATTCATGATATTTTATTCAAATTTGTGAACTTTTTGAAAGACATGAACTTTTCCAAACTAATGAACTTTTTGCAAAGTCATGATATTTTATTCAAATTTGTGAACTTTTTGAAAGACATGAACTTTTCCAAACTAATGAACTTTTTGCAAAGTTGAATGGTCAAGTCAATAGTCAACAGGCTCTTTTGGAAATTGATGGTTTTTAAATTCATATTTTACCCAAAGTCAAGGGTCAACCTGTCTCTCCCGAGTGCGGATCGAGCGAGCGAGCCTATACATTACTAGGCCGGCCCATAGCGTCAGTTCGTGAGCGCCAGCTCGCTAGTAGCGATATAAGCGCCGACGAGATTTCCTAAACGGCGCCCGTTAGGAACTTTTTGAAAGACATGAACTTTTCCAAACTAATGAACTTTTCGCAAAGTTGAATGGTCAAGTCAATAGTCAACAGGCTCTTTTGGAAATTGATGGTTTTTAAATTCATATTTTACCCAAAGTCAAGGGTCAACCTGTCTCTCCCGAGTGCGGATCGAGCGAGCGAGCCTATACATTACTAGGCCGGCCCATAGCGTCAGTTCGTGAGCGCCAGCTCGCTAGTAGCGATATAAGCGCCGACGAGATTTCCTAAACGGCGCCCGTTACAGGCATCAGCGCAAACGGGGCGCACACCCGGCATCCTTCCATTGATGCTACACTTTTCTGTGGAATTCCAAAGAAGACTGCGAGCACCAGATTCGAACACGAGACCTCTCCCTTCGTAGACAAACCAACTAACCACCCGGACTTCTCCCATGCTTGTTACTAATTTCATCGGTTTGCTACTTATTCTGTTTTCAGTTCGGGGAACCTTGATTTTTGGAAGCCACCAGCCGGATTTTTCTGGGTTTTTTTTTCTGGACCGCTTTTTGTGATGGTTTTCTATTTCACTTTTCTTTCTCTTTTCATTTATTTTCATTTATTTTTCTTACTTTTCTTTTTCCAATGCACAAGCATTTTTTTTCAAAAAGCGAAGATGTTTTTGAAAGTTTTGTGAGTTTTTTTTGTCAAATTTGAAGAACCTTTTGATTTTCTGTGAACTTTTTTTCAACTTCGATGAACCTTTTTCACGATTGGTGAACTTTTTTTCAAAAAATTGTACTTTTTGGAATTCATGAACCCTTTTTGAAAATCCATGAAATCTTTTTCAAATTAGACGAACTTTTCCCAAAACCGGTGAACCTTTTTTCAAAATTGATTAACTCTTTTTCAAATTTGAACATTTTTTCAAAATGGATGAATTTTTTTTTTCAAATCGATGAACTTTCCCCAAATTTGTGAACTTTCTGCAAAAGGATGAACTTTTTTTAAATTGATGAACTTATTCAAGTTCACGTTTTTTCAATAATTCAGAAAACTAAGTGATACCGTATGCATGCAATAAAAAGCGCGGCCGCATGTCCTTATATTATTTACAGTTTATTCTGTCACAACAGTCAATTAGTTCTACTGGTCATGCGCACTTGTACGTTAAGGCAACGGATCGAGTTTGATTCCTGAAGAGGCCACCTTGGCGCTGATATGTCTCGCTCCACGCGAAACGAGTGGAAGCCTCGCTGAAGGGCCGACACAGGTGCGCTGATATGTCTCGTTTTTTTATTTGTTTTTTCAAGTTTTTTGCCTCCTTGTTTTACCTTTGTTTACGCTTCAAAATATTAAAATATATATATTACAAAACCAATCTACATAAAAACTTTTGAAACATGATGACCAAGCATTTGAAAAATGTTAAATGTCTATACATAATTTTTTTATCACGTATATAAAACATGTATACGAAAAAATAAAAATTGTGTGAAACAATTTGGTCATGTATTTAAAAAATGTTAATCAAGCATTTGGAAATGTTAAATTGTATAGAAAAATGTTGACCCTGCATTTAAAAATGATGAATTGTTTTTATCATGTATATAGAAAATGTTAATACAGTATTTTCAAAAACAAATGTTGAACAAGTATATGAAAAATGTTAATGAAAGATTTGAAAAATGTTAAATGTTTATAGAAAAAATGTTGACCATGTATTAGAAAAATGATGAATTTTTTTATCATTGTATATCAAAATGTTGAACAAGTATTCGAAAATGTTAATCAAGCATTTGGAAATAATTTAATGTGTATAAAAAATGTTGACCATGTATTAAAAAATGATATTTTTTATCATGTATATAAAATTGTTAATCAAGAATTTTAAAAATGTTGAACAAGTGTTTGAAAAATGTCAGTCAATTATTTGGAAAATTTTAATGTGTATAGAAAAAATGTTGACCATGTATTCATAATTTTTTTATATTTTATCTGAAAACTGTATATCAAGCATTTAAAAAATATAAAAAATGTATAGGAATGATCATGTATTAAAAAATGTTTAATATTTTATTTGAAAAATGTAAAACTGTGTATAGAAAAAATGTTGACCATGTATTACAAAAAAGTATAATTTTTATTGGTAATATCTTAATCGTGTATGAGATAAATGTTGTTGACGCATAAAAAATATAGAATAATAATTAAATTACAAAGAAAACAGAAAACAGAGTCAAAATAAAGAAGAGAAAGAAGAAAATAAAAAAGAAACAAAAAGCAAAATGAATGAAAAAAGGAGAAGAAAATGGGAAAAGAAACAAAATAAAACAAAGAAGACGGTGAACAAAGAAAACCAAAGAAAATAAAAGGAAAAAATTCTATGAAAACTGGTAGAAGAAATGAAGAAAAACCAATGAAAAAACAAAACCAAAAAAATATAAGAAGACCTATGAGATACCGGCTCGTTTCTTGTCAAATAGGCCGCACCCTCAAAAATCACCAACTGCATGCTAACTCATTGGCTAGCAGCACAACCTCTCGCCCAGAAGATCGTTGGATTGACTCCTGGTCGTCCTTCTTTTTCTTCTATATATTTTCTCTTCTAGGTGCGCTTTAAAGGGCCAGTCCGATAGCTGCAGATGCTTCAGCGAGAGAAACTTTTCATCTCGCTTAACACGATAAATAGTCGCCCCGGAGCTCTCTTACTAGGAGAACCCTAATTGCCGCTCACTGCCGCAAGTAGTCGGCAAAACACACAGAGGCGACCGAGTGGGCCAGCCCACTTCTCGAACGTGCTCGGCCGTACGTGTTTTTTTCGTTTTGTTTCTTCTTCCCTTTCTTGTTTTTAATATTTCTTATTTATTCGTTTTCTTATCAATTTTTGTATTTATTATCTTTTGCTTCCATAAATTCAAAAACTTCAACATATCAATTTTTTATAAAAATTTCAAACAATCTGAATTTTTTTAAAAAAATCATGCTTTTAAAAATTGCTTGTTTTTTCATAAATTGTTCCGAATTTCATATTTTATTCACAATTTTCAATGAATATTCTAAAATTCGGAAAAAGTTTGGAATTTGTTTTCACATTTTAAAAAACTTTTCACGTTTAAAAAAATACTTTTTTTTTAAATCATCAAATTAAAAAAATCGTGTTTTGAGAAAATGTTTGTAATTTAGAGAAATATTAGTGTTTTTCAAGAAAGTATTGAGAATTCCAAAAACTGTTCACGATTTTCAGATAAGTGGTTGCGGAAATTTCAAAGAATGCTTTTCAATTCTCGACACTTTAGTTTGAGCCTAAATATATATGCGCTTCCGATCAATAATGAACAGCCTTTTGCCTGTTAATCTACAGGACATTCTGAAAATTCTTACTTCTCAAAGAATTGGTGTTGATCTTCTTGCATGGGCTCCGGAGTGAAGTGGAGTATTCACGGTGTGAAGCGCTTACCGGCTAGCGCTAGAGGAACATCTTCGGCCCTCATCAGCCGCGGCGAGCAGGGCATTAGACGGGCGATGAGCCGTTTGAGCTTTTATATGGAGGTGCCCAGCTCCTCCCAAGGTTTGCACCTTCATATGGCGTTTAGTCACTCATTGTCTTCCTACATGGGTTATTAAGAAACATCGTGGCTTGGAGAATGCTGACGCTTGTGCCCTCTGTGTATTGGAGCTGGAGGACACTTTTCATGCATTTTGCATATGCCCAAGATTGGTGGCTATTTGGCAGGCCATGACGGAGCATTGGAGGCTTCCAAAAGTTTCAAGCATGCATCTAGCGAACGGGGGCGAATTGGCTCGTGCAGTTCATGTGCGACCTCCTGGAGTTCGACCGCATGAAGCTCATGATGACATGCATTGTGGCGGTGCTGGCATGTTAGGAACGAGTTAAGACAACATAAACTAACGCCACCGGTCGACATGTCTCACCGCTTCCTCCTAAGCCATGTGGACTCGCTCATTGGCATTTAGATCAATACAGATGCCGACCCACTGAATGGGAGAATGGTGGTGCCTGATCATCCCAGACAGGGACTATCATCGCATGTGGCGGCCAAGCCAGCGAAACATGAGAAATGGAAATCACCGAACGACGGATGGCTGAAACTGAACGTGGATAATTCATTGCGTGAACACTCAGGAAATACAGGTGCTGGGATGGTCCTCCGTAACGATATGGGTGAGATCATTTTCTCCTCAAAACCCTAATGTATAGTGGTCTACAAATGGGGTTGGATCTCCATTCTGGAAATGCGTTATATGGGCTTTAAGTGCCTCTAACACCTTTTACAAGTGGAATGTGGGGAATGGAGAAAGTGTTAGTTTTGGCATGATGCTGGGTTGGAGGATTGTTCCCTTAAAGTTAAATATTGGCCTCTGTTTGAGATTTGTAACCAACCTCTCTGCTCACTAGCCCAAGCCTGGGATGGTGCAAATTTGAAACTAACCATTAGGTGGTGTGTTGATAGAACTAGGCTAGAATTGTGGCATCAACTCTTGTGTGAAGTTGGCACAATTTCACTTTCTGATTTGCCGGACACACCAGTGTGGATGTTAGAACCTAGGGGTCGTTATTCGGTTAAATCCTTTTACAAAGCTATTAACTTTGGTGTTGTGGTTTCATAAATTGGGGACTGTTTCTGGAAGATCTTATGCTCTCAGAATGTCCATGTTTTCCTTTGAGTGATTGTGAACAACAAAGTACTGACTAGAGACAACTTGTCAAAAAGGAGACATGTAGAGTACATTACTTGCTTATTTTGCAACAAGCCTGAGTCAGTGAATCACCTTTTCTTTCAATGTATTATGGCATCCCATGTGTGGGGGTTTGTTTCTGAGGCTTTCCAGATAGATATTCCCAAGTCCTTTAGTGATGTCATTGCTATTGTGCAGATGCATAAGAGCAAGCCCATGTTGAATATGGTTTCTGCTGCCTGCTTGTCGAGTTTGTGGACACTGAGAAACGATTTTTTTCATGGAAGAACATTCCCTGCATGCTTGCAAATCTCAGCGGGTATCTGCATCAATGGGGCATTCTCTACAACAACACTCAGTCTGTGCTCCTTCGGTGTTGTCTGCTACTGCTGGACAGACGACTTGGAGAGCTACTTAGAATCACCTGGTGATGAGCAACACCAGAGATAGATGTGCTTCTGGAATCTGTAAGCTTAACTAGCTAATCTAGAGCCCTTACTTTTACTCTTGTTGTTCATTTTGTTCGTCGCTCTATAATATAAAGAGATGAAATGCTTACTGGTGGACATTCCTTTGGTTGCATAGCTCGTGGTTGCTCTGGCCTGATATAGATTGAATGTTGTATACTTGCTTTGCTTCATTCTATAAAAAAGGGAGCGGGAGGAAACCCCTTTTATTTAAAAAAATCATTTTCTCCTCATGTCGGGCTCTGTTTTCCTGTGTGGGACCACTTGAAGCAGAGCTGCATGCCTGTATAGAAGGCATCTCGGTGGAGATCCAATGGTAGCTCTTCAAATGCTGCCGGCTCCAGGATCTCTACTCTTGTCTTCTGCATCTGGAATAACTTCCGGGATCGCCTCAAGACGGCGCTGTCTTTCGTCTGGTGTGCTTAGAAGCATTTTTTTGTATAACTTGGGTCATGGATAGTAAGAATCGGTAAGGAAAAAAGAACCGCACACAGTTTCTTTCCTGTGCATTAAGTCATAGGCTGGCAATACGCGATAGTAAAATAATATGAAATAATATACAAAACTACAAATCACAAGCATGGCAAGTTACTGCTGCATGATCATTACAGATTTACAATCAATCTGGAAAGGATATTCCTGGAGCCACCCCTTCTCGCGCGCTCTTTCCAACTCCTTGTCCAATTTTCGAAGCTCCTTATCAAACCACTAAAGGAAGGCAACTTCACCAATTATTGCGTAGAAGCATATCGATATTGAGAAAGAAACGATATATTAGCAGTGAGCACTAGATTCAGTTTGATGAGAACCAAGATTTTTTCTTTCAAGCTCCATATGGTATCTATATGACAAACATAAGCAATTTAGCATGCAATGAAGGTAGCATTCTACTAAAAACATCTAAAAAGTTTCCTTTTGAAGAATGGTTGGGAAAATCTATAACCCCATGAGTACACCATTAAATCCAGCCAACTTAGGAAAAATGATATCCAATCTCCTAGCTAGAGGTCATTCCAGCGCCGAACCTAAAGCCTGATCTTAAAAAGTCATGTCCACCACTAAAAACATTGGTTGATTTTTCAGGGAAGAATATTGCATTCATAATCTTCTTAATACAATATCTGTTCATTACATTTTACCTTTTATCAGGATTAGGAGAAGGCCGAAACTGCCCAGGTGTCAAAAAATCAGTCCAGACCGACTCGGCCGAGCATGAACAAGTCTACCCTAAACTTATAATACTAGAAGACTTCAAATATCAAACTAAAGACAAAAGGAAAACAACTACTAATAAATATATATAAGTTCTAACACAGGCCAAGGTTGAAAGTATGGTACTCCTTTATGCAGTTAAGAGTTAATACTTAAAACAGTATATAAGAACATTTTGCAGAGTCATGCACTATCTCACTCAAAAAGATTTATAATCAGTTGGCCTCTTTCCATATTGCTTCAGATAACCAATTAGATATTTTTTTCCCATTTATATGTATTTTCATTCAATATTTACCACAACAAAGTTCCAAATTGAAACCATCAGAGTGCACTTACACAAATAACTATGTCTGCATGAATACTTGCCTCTTTTCCCTCTAACTCAGCCTGTCAAAAGCACAAACCTGAGCATTAAGAGAAGCACACAAATGCTTTAAGAGGCTTAAGTAAAACAAGAGACTATATGGCACTAAAAAGGGATAAAGAATAAGCCCTTCAAACATTTTCAACATATTTGAAACTAAAAGGGCAGCCAGGTGCATGTAGCTCCCGCTTGCGCATGGTCCGGAGAATGGTCCGACCACTTTGGGTCTTCTGTACGCAGCCTTTCCCTGCATTTCTGCTGCCTTTCACTGTAGTTCCAATATATTAGAAACTAAAAAGCAGAAAATTAACAAGCTGCCTTGTATGGCACGAAAATATTTGCTGTCTGATCTCATATGCACTTGCTACATTACCCCTCCAATCAAAGAGTGACACCTTGGGACATGTGGAGTCTAATTTTGGCCAAGAATGTAGTCGTGAATATTAAAATATTTAGATTGATTTCATTTCAGGAAAATTGTATGGGTAGATCTATCTCAAAAATGCTTTCATTACAATTTAATCCGGTTGTACAATTGTTACAACACAAGCTGGTAGCCCAAACTGCATTTGGAGACCTTACTGACACTCAATTTCTTTTATGACCAAAGGCTTGTTCGTACGTAATTTCAGTTGAAGAAATAGTATCCAACGGGACTACTGACAGTCAATTCCTTAAAAAATTCCCTTCCTTATGACTACATAATGTAAGTTTGTTGTTCCTCAAAATGTTTGTTACAGTCTCGGATGCATCAAATGGGAACAGAGAACAAAGAGAGAAAAATGCTTAGACCAATTTGACTACAGGCACATAGCACAGGGAGGACAAACATTGCATTTTAAAAGCAAAACTTACAACAGTAGGCCTTTTGAAGAGCTCTTTCTTGGCCGACAGAAGAAGATCATTGCACTCATCCTGTTATCAAGAATAAGAGAATTATTTGACCAGGCCAATTCTAAAAGAAGGCTGTATTTGGAGTAGGTGACCAGGCCAATACTAAAATAAAAGCTACTGGAGTGAACAAAACATACCTCCTCAAAGTCCTCTTCTGATAGCATCGAGATCTTGGCATCATCCCACATGCTGGAAGCACATAAAAGAACATCTGTACATGTATCCTTAATCTTGTATTCTTCTGAAGATTTCTTAATGCCTGTTATGGATGTTTTCACGGGTGAGAAAATTGAGGCCTTCCTTAGAATGGAAAGAAAAAACAGCAGAATGCACATATGTCGCATGTATTAAGACATCGAGATATGAATCTGTTTGGATAGTCAGCTCACTCTTCAATGCATAAGTGTTCTAGTATTTACCAACTGATTAAGTAAAAGGATGTTGAGGCATGATTTGCGCTTTCACTCTAAAACTACAAGTATGCTGGGCATGCTTGACAAAATAAGCTAAAACTACAGAAATCATCAGAAGACGAGTGGATTCAACTGGAGATTACCTGTAACTAGTCCAATCTGGTAATATTTCTTAGTCATCTGATAAGTATAACTCTTGAGTGTTAAACTCAGACGTGCAGGTTAGCAAACCGCACCAGGAGTCCTCGGTTATTTAGCTAGGAGATGTTTATCTTCTGTAACTATAACTCTATCTCTACCTAGCTTATTCTCCAAGTTGTAATCTCTCCCGTATCTCAACTGTATGCGATCTCCAGGACTCGCACCCCTGCCTAATATATACGCAGCGTCTCCTCTAGTCGAGGTAAGACGTTTTCCGCTATCGCACATGGTAGTCAGAGCTTTCCTTTTCCCATCTGAAGCTTCTGTGGAATCCATCTAAGCCTAGCCATGTCTTCCTCCTCCGCCTCCGGTGCCTCCTCCTCAAACCTCAATAGCCAGGTCACGGAGAAGCTATCCCGCACGAACTACGTGCTATGGCGAACACAGATCATCCCCCAATTGCGTGGCGCCGGCGTCTACGGCTACGTCGACGGCACCACACCGGAGCCGGCGAAGCTCCTCATCACCACCAAAGATGGCAAGGAGACTTCATCACCCAACCCTCTCCACCCTGTATGGGTCCGGGAGGACCAGCAGGTCCTTGGCTTCCTGCTGGCCAACCTCACAAAGGAGGTTCTGGTGACGGTGACCACGGTCACCACGGCGAGCGCGCTCTGGACGACGCTCGCTACCATGTTCTCGTCGCACTCGGCGAGCCGCATCAACAACATCCGCACCTCCCTCATCAACGCGCAGAAGGGTAATCTCTTGGTTGCCTCTTACTTTGCTGCTATGCGCGGATATGCAGATGAACTAGCCGCGGCGGGCAAGGCCATCCAGGATGACGAACTAGTCTCCTACATCATCCACGGGCTAGACGACGATTACCAGCCTCTGGTATCTGCTCTCGACGCTCGTGTCACCCCCGTCACACTCGATGAACTCTACGCCATGCTCTCCAACTTCGACCAGCGCGTGGCTCATTACCACGGGTCCGGCGGCGGCGGCTTCAAATCTTCAGCCAACATGGCGTCGCGTGGGCGGGGTGGCGGCTCCCGTTCACGTGGCCCTCCTCGCAACAAAGGGCGATCTGGTGGCGGCGGCGGCAGTGACCATGGCTCCTCTCCTCAGCGCGCAGGCGGCAGAGGCCGTGGCCGTCGCGGTCGTGGCAGCGGAAACAGGACGCGCCCCGACACTCCATGATGCCAAATCTGCGGGAAACCTGGACACACAACAAGGGATTGCTGGTACAGGTACGAAGAGGATGATGATGATTCCCAGGATGATGACAAGGTTGCTGCGGCGGCTGATGGGTCCTACGGCGTCGACACAAATTGGTACGTCGACAGCGGCGCTACAAACCACATCACGAACGAGCTTGAGAAGGTAACCATGAAGGAAAAATATCGCGGCAAAGATCAAATCCATACTGCCAGCGGAGAAGGTATGGGTATAAGTCACATTGGTCACTCTATATTTCGTACCCCTAGTCGTAAACTACACTTTAACAGCATCTTGCATGTCCCTAGTGCACACAAAAATCTTCTTTCCGTACATAGAATTGCCATTGATAATCATGTCTTTCTCGAATTTCATCCTTTTTTCTTTTTGATCAAGGATCAGGCAACGAAGAAAATCCTCTATCGAGGTAGATGTGTTCGAGGGCTCTATCCGTTGATTCCGGAGTTTAAAAGATTCAATAAGCAAGCTTGTGGTGCTATCAAGCTGTCGTCTACTCGATGGCATGATCGTTTAGGACATGCCTCTTTTTCTTTAGTTGAAAAGTTACTTAAGAAAAATAAGCTCCCGTTTGTTGGTGAGCGTCATGCTGAAACTATTTGTGATTCACGTCAACGAGCTAAAAGTCATCAATTGCCGTATCCCATTTCTACCAGTATTTCTACCAAACCATTGCAACTTATTTTTTCTGATGTTTGGGGTCCAGCCCCCACTTCCGTTGGTAGACATACGTATTACGTCAGCTTCATTGATGACTACAGTAAATTTTCTTGGATCTATCTTCTTAAGAGAAGATCAGATGTATTTCAAGTTTTCCAAAATTTTCAAGCGCTCGTTGAACGCAAGTTTGATAGCAAAATTATCGATGTCCAATCTGATTGGGGAGGGGAATACGAAAAGCTAAATTCCTTCTTCCAAAATCTTGGCATCTCACATCATGTGTCCTGCCCGCATGCTCACCAACAAAACAGGTCCGCTGAACGCAAGTACAGGCACATTGTCGAGGTTGGTCTTGCTCTTTTAGCAGGTGCCTCCATGCCTCTCAAGTTTTTGGATGAAGCTTTCCTCACGGCTGTTCACATTATCAACATGCTACCTAGTCGTGTCATTAACAATGAAACTCCGGTAGAAAGACTTCTTCACACTAAACCAGATTATAAGTCTCTCCGCGTCTTTGGGTGTGCATTTGGCCCAACCTACGTCCATATAACACTCGCAAACTCATGTTTCGCTCAAAACAGTGTGTCTTCCTAGGATATAGTGCCCAGCACAAGGGGGTCAAGTGCCTAGATGTCTCCACTGGCCGTGTCTATATTTCACGTGACGTGGTCTTTGATGAAACCGAATTTCCGTTCGCTGACCTCCATCCCAATGCTGGTGCACTCCTAAGGAAAGAAATCCTCCTTTTGCCTCCTCACCTCACTAGTTTTGATCAAGGGGGACCGAATATAGATGATTTATTGTTGACTAACCCATCTAATGAAGTGCATGAGGTTTGTGTTGATGAAACAGAAGAAATCCGTATGGAAACTGAAGAAAACGGAGCTCCAACAGTGCCATATCCCATGTGTTTCACCAGGGGAGACAACCCGCCCTCGGGATCCGCTCGGCTGCAGCGAACCGAATCAGCCTCGGGATCGCCTCCTGATTCTGCGTCAGGGGCAGGCGCCTCGGGATCGCCTCCTGCTGTCGCGGCTGGCTCAAGCGCGCGCGTGGCATCTTCCTCAGGCCCACGTGCCGGCCCCACGGGGGTCCCGCAGGCACAGGCGCACAACGCCCCGCACCAATCAGGCGGTACGAGGTACGCCAGCCAACTCGTCACGTACACGCGGCGCGATGGCGCGCGGTGCAGGGCTGGCGGTCCAACCGACACAGCAGCCCAGGCGGATGCGTCATCATTATGCAATGATGGGCTGCATGCACATGCAGATGTTTCAGCGGGATCTTCTGTGGCCGTTCCAGGAAATTCACTTCAACACACAGCCGCAAAAAATCAGTCAGAATCTCCCTCGGGATCTGGTGCGGTACAGGAGCAGTTCCCTGGATCTTCTGTGCCTGATCCGGCTGTGCCTCAACAGCGGCGTACACGGCAGCAACAAGGGGTAATACAACCTATTAATTATAAGCATATGACCAAGTATGGTATGGTTTGCTCCACAGGTGAACCAGGTGAGCCCAATACCCTTGAAGCAGCACTGTGTGATGAGAAGTGGAAGAAAGCCATGCATGAAGAATACATGGCATTGAAAAGAAACAAAACGTGGCATTTGGTTCCCCCACAACAAGGTAAAAATTTGATTGATTGCAAGTGGGTTTTCAGGATTAAGAGAAAGGCTGATGGAACCATTGATCGTTACAAGGCTAGACTAGTTGCAAAAGGGTTCAAGCAGCGATATGGCATAGACTATGAGGACACCTTCAGTCCGCTGGTAAAGGCAGCCACCATTCGTCTTGTCCTGTCTATTGCAGTCTCTAGAGGATGGAGTCTCAGACAACTCGATGTTCAGAATGCGTTCCTTCATGGCGTTCTAGAAGAGGAAGTGTATATGAAACAACCTCCTGGGTTTGAGAGTAAGAATGCTCCTTCTTATGTATGCAAACTTGATAAAGCATTATATGGTTTGAAGCAAGCTCCAAGAGCGTGGTATGCTCGTCTCTGTCACAAAATGCAAGCACTAGGTTTTGTTCCTTCCAAGTTTGACACATCATTGTTCATCTACAACAAGTCCAACACATGCATATTTGTCCTTATATATGTTGATGATATTATTGTGACTAGCTCATCTGATGAAGCAACCATAGGACTTCTTAAGGATTTGAGTGCAGACTTTGCTCTAAAGGATCTTGGTGACTTGCATTACTTTCTTGGGATTGAGGTGAAGAAACACAAGGATGGACTTCTCCTCTCACAAGAAAAATATGCAACTGATCTGGTTAAGAAAGCTGGACTGCAGGGATGTAAGCCCTCACTTACCCCATTATCTAGCTCAGAAAGATTATCTCTTGCAGAAGGTGAGGCTTTGAATCAAGAGGACAATACCAAATACAGAAGTCTGGTAGGAGCCCTTCAGTATCTCACACTCACCAGACCTGATATTTCCTTTGCTGTAAACAAAGTATGCCAGTTTCTTCATGCACCCACCAATGTTCATTTGACAGCTGCGAAACGTATTATTCGATATGTTAAGCATACTTTGAGCTTGGGACTGAACTTCAGCAAATCACCATTCACTCTTGTCAGTGCATTTTCTGACTCTGACTGGGCTGGCTGCCTCGATGACAGACGCTCCACTGGTGGTTTTGCAGTATTCTATGGACCAAATTTGATATCGTGGTGTGCACGTAAACAGGCTACTGTATCCAGGTCAAGCACAGAGGATGAGTATAAGGCATTAGCAAATGCTACAGCAGAGATAATATGGGTTCAGTCCATGCTGAAGGAACTTGGCATACAAAGTAAGAAGGCTCCTTGCTTGTGGTGTGACAACCTTGGTGCAACGTATCTCTCTACAAATCCAGTGTTCCATGCCAGGACAAAGCATATCGAGATAGATTTTCATTTTGTCAGAGAAAGAGTTGCTCAGAAGCAACTTGACATTCGCTTTGTGCATTCCAGAGATCAACTTGCAGATGGATTTACAAAGCTTTTGCCTATAAGAAGTTTTGAAGATTTCAAGTATAATCTCAACTTGATGAAGTTGTGATTAAGGGAGGGTGTTAAACTCAGAAGTGCAGGTTAGCAAACCGCACCAGGAGTCCTCGGTTATTTAGCTAGGAGATGTTTATCTTCTGTAACTATAACTCTATCTCTACCTAGCTTATTCTCCAAGTTGTAATCTCTCCCGTATCTCAACTGTATGCGATCTCCAGGACTCGCACCCCTGCCTAATATATATGCGGCGTCTCCTCTAGTCGAGGTAAAACGTTTTCCGCTATCGCACATTGAGATCATTCTTCACTGTGACCAAACAGCCAATAACCTTCTGTTCAAATGTGTCTAGCTCGGTCAGAAGTTTTACAACTAAGGTTCTTCTCAGATAAATCAGATTCAGGTTATTCGGATTGAGAGCGGCAAGACATTTCTTGTTTATTCCTGAAACACCCTTAGGAATTATTGGGTCTATTCCTGAAACACTCTTAGGAATTTTTGGCTCTAAATTATTCCAAGGCTTCTTTTTCACCGTGTAACCATTATCATCCACAGATCCATCGCTTTCATCCTCTGAAATCACATTTGCAGAAAGATGTGTTTCCAGCAGGCTATAGATCATGCTGTACTTAAATTTCCTTTTGTTAAATAAAGAATGCAGGTTCTGATCACACATGACAGATTTCTTCTTCTTATCATGTAGATTCTTCTTTCGAACATACTCCTTGACAACTTCGGTACCTTTGAAATGGTCAAGAGGCGTGCTTGTATCCTTACCAATACATGATAGGAATTCTGTTAGCTCTTTTGAACCCAACATATGTTTTCTTCTCCAGCTTCTTTCTCTTCAGAGTTGCTTGCACTTCATTTGGTTTGTCCATTGTGTCAAGAAGAGATGATGGCCCGGCACCATCATTTTCAACTAATGGCTTGTGATACTCATCCGAATCATTCCCTTCTCTACACTTTAGGCTTCTTTTATGACGAATATTTGCTGTCTGCAAGTCGAGCAGTGTAAAATGTTCCTGTCATTAAGTACTGTCCAGTAATCTTTAAACAATATTTTGTAGTTCTCCGGGGTACCTCCGAAAACAACCATTGCCTGGAGATGCACGTGAGCTCGTCAGGAAAAGACAACAGAAAAAAACATAATGGGTGGGTAAACTGGAATTTTATGCAAACCAGCCTGGCTGCTATCTACTCCCTCCGTTCCTAAATATTTGTCTTTCTAGATATTTCAACAAATGACTACACACGGAGCAAAATGAGTGAATCTATACTCTAAAATATGTCTACATACATCCGTATGTGATAGTCTGTTTGAAATGTCTAGAAAGACAAAGATATTTCAACAAATGACTACACACGAAGCAAAATGAGTGAATCTACACTCTAAAATATGTTTACATACATCCGTATGTGATAGTCTGTTTGAAATGTCTAGAAAGACAAATATTTAGGAACGGAGGGAGTATCTACTAAGAAATCCAACATAAGTGCAGGTGGAAAACCTTCAGGAAAACATACAGTGAATAGCTTTACGGTAAGCAACAGGAATCTTAATATTTTTGAGGTAGGGTGACAAAATTGACTGACGAATGGAATATCAATGCTAATTGAAACGTAGTCCCACTTTGAAATGGAAGCTCGTTACTGTAATCCAAAAATGAGCCTGGTGGCATGCATATTACCTCCTCATGATCATCTTTCTCAGTCGCCACTGCCATATTAAAACAGCTGCGGCAGAATCCCATGCTGAATTCCTTGCTCTGCTTCACCGGGACGAAATCAATTTTTCCAAAGCAGTCTCCACAACTAGAGGAACTTGGACAGCACAAGCATAAATAGAGTGCATCACTTCCGCATTTAGCACATTTGTGCCAATCTGAAAATAGTTAAAATTAGGTGCAAGAATCAAAATCATTATTTTAGACAGAAGTGAAAGAGCATTTGACAAATCCGTATGTGGTTCATAGTGGAATCTCTACAAAAGTGAATTGCTAAAGACCACCACATTTGTGCCTAGGGTACTCCAAAACCACCGTTTTGTCAAAAATCACAAAAAACCACCACTTCCGCGTCAAGTGAATAACAAATCGCACTGGTTCGGAGTTGGGTTGTGCCTAACAGCAAAACTTACGAGTGGGACCCACCTGCCAGGCTTGTAGGAAATACTTATGTGTGGCTTGCAACATTTTATCTATACTACATAGTTCCTGGAATATGTTTACCTCGATATGGAATTTACCAATGCACTTGAATATTGCTTGGAATAGATGAATGGAATATAGTTCATGGAAGTTAGTACGTATATGCTTGAAACAGTATTTATTAATGCTGGAATATTTATTATACTAATGTATATTTTGCCCGAGCACATCATATTATGGAATGCCAGGTTGTTCATGGGATTGGCTCCATGAATTGGTAAAGCCTGTGAATTTGAATTGTAATTCAAATTCAGCGTGCGACTCACACGTACGTGCTTATGGGACAGTTTGCAGATGAAACTCCTTGATGGTTACTAATGATCGTGATTGGTTAAGTTAACCTGGAGTCTTCGTTTAAACAGATTTTATTTGGACATTTATCTGCAGTTTATACAGTTTAAAATTAACTGGAATAGTACTATATAAAGGTCCCTAACGAGTGGGACCCACCTGCCAGGCTGACTTGGCAAAGAAAGCAAGCCACGTGTACATGTTGACTAGTCTTTCTCTCCCTCTCACTAGTCTCTTCTCACACATTATGTCGAGCACCTAGGGTGCTAGCATGACAACTGCAATGGAGCCTTGCTGGTGAGTGAGAGTGAGGTCGCCGGCGGCGCGCATGAGCACGGGTGCGACCAGGGCGCTCCTCCACGGCACACCGGCAGTCGCCGCGCGCGCCACCGAGCAACGGGTCGATATAGTCACGCGACAAACTCCGGCAGCCGCCGCACGCGCGCCACTGAGCAATGGGTCGATAAGCTAGCCAGCCGCCGGCGGTGCAGGAATTCACGCGCGAGCGCCCTGGCATGCGGAACTGCCAGGCGGCGGACGCGGCGGCCGAGCGACGGCAAGGTGGAGCGCCTCCACTGGCCGGCCACCGCGGCAGACGTCATGCGCAGGAACCCCGACCCCTTCGTCGCCCTCGTGGTCCTCCATCACGACTCTAGCGGCGCTGACTATAAGCTCGGGCTCGGCCAGGTGGCTCCACCATGGCGCACACGAGCACGGTCGGCCAGGGCGCTCCCACGGTGCGCGCTCCCATGGGCTCGGTCAGGGCGCGAGCACGGGTTCAGCCAGGGCGCTTCACCACGGCCAGCGCGCGAGCACGAACGCAGCAAGAACACAAGCACACAGCTCTGCTCGCAGTGCGCCGGAGATAGAAAGTCGACGCGGGGAGGCGTGAGGGAGGGCGGCGAGCGCAGATGGCCGCGATGCACCATATTCGGCCGGCGCCAAGAAGCGGGGAGGGGCGTGTTGGTTTTGATCTGACGGCTTAAACATGCCAGTTAGATCTATTAGTTTAACAAAAAAAAGAGAAAGATAACGTTAATGAAAAGGCCCCACGCACCAACGTACGTGAGATTTTTATCCCAACTAAGGCGCCCTGATTGGGGGCACCCAAACCAACTGATGGTTTAGGTCCCCTGTCGCCAGCGCTACATAAAAGGGAACGGGAGAGGGTTGGCAGCCTGCGCGATCACAATTCACGTACGGTTTCACTCCCCTCCTGATATTCTCTCACCCCATCCGATCAGGGGGAGCGCTGCAGCGACGGGAAGACCTACTCCAGCCGCCGCTCCCGTCCCCGGGCAGTGCCGGTGGCGTCCTGAGGGCATCAGGACGTTGGGGAGGACTTCTACCTCGACTACATCATCTCTGCATCAAGCCTGCACCAAGCAGGCGATCATGTCCACTGCCGTGACACGTAATGATCCCCTAAACCCTTCTCTGTTCATGTTTTAGGTGATCTAGATGCAATCTATTCCTGCTAATGGCATCCCAGAGATGCATAATTATTCCAACAATGGTATCAGTCGCCAATTCTGATTGCATTAGGTCCCTATATTATTGATCTGTAGATCAACATCAAGTTTAGATCAAGTCAAGATTAGGGTTTTTTTTATGATCAAGATTGAAAGTTTTAGCCCCTGGTTAGCCCTAAGATGCATGCTTCTGTCTTGATGCCCTCTGTAAATCATCATGTTTTAATTCTCATATGCTACGGATCAGTACTCCCACCTACGTTCATCAATTCTAATTAATCTAAGTTAAGATCTAATGCTCACCTTCATGTTAAGTTGATTAAAATTGATCATGTTTAAGTCCTGTTTCCGTATGCATTATTAACACACAAGGCAGAGGGATACACGCACGTCAACAGTAGGAACCCCTCATGTTTAAGAATCCTAGATCTTTTCCCCAATTCGTAAGAACCCTAATTCTGCAATTAGGACTATTTTTCCCCAAATCAAGCACTGATGAAAACGAATTGGAGAAGAAATGAGGAGAATCCTCACCTAATGCGCTGCGTAGCCGCCTCTTCCCTTCGGGGCCCGCATCGCGTCCACCGCGGTGCGAGGGCGAAGACGCCGCGATGCCGCCGTCCTCGGGACGACGCGCGGAACGCAGTTGAGCCGCCGCCGCCTCCGCCCGAATGGACGCGCCCTTGTCTTGGCCGACGCCGAGCAAGTCGCCGTTGCTCCTCATGCCGCGGTGGCCGGCGTCCCTCCTCCCTCCTTGATGTGCCATCTGCACGGACGCCGGGGCAACGTTCGATGGGGGAGCGTGCGGGATTCATCCTGCTGCACGCTCCTCCGGCGAGCGCAGCCGCCGCGCCGCCATGGCCGGCGCGCCTCGAGCCGCCGTAGTGCCGCCGCTCTCTTCGCGAGCTTGAGATGCGGGGGGGTCGGGGGAACTGAGCTAGGGTTCTGGATCGGGCGGCAGTTTTTGTTCCGATCGGGAGCGATACGGACCGTCCGATTCAATCGAATGGCTGTAAGCGACGCGCGGCTCCCAGCCGGGCCGTCGGGGGTTTAACGGGCCATATCCGGCCGCGGGCTTCAGCCCAGGTTGTTTCAGTCCAGCAAAAAAAAACGCTACTGGACTGAGCTGCATTTCGGACAGCCGTGGGGTTCTTGGGCCAAAATCAGTGTCGCCATTTTCTGTTTTTCCGGTGCGTTAAAGTTAATAGTTATTATGTTTTTGCACCGTTTAAAACAGAAAATGCATAAAAATATAATGAACACATTATTATTCTGGGTAAAATTGAACCAACGAGATATTTTATTCAGGATTTATTATGTGTTTTGCATGATGAACTTATTTAAGCATCAAATAATGATATTGTTTTTTTATGTTGATGCTTAAATTAATAATGACATGACCCTAATTTTATTTCGGACCAACGTTGTTTTATTATTATGAGTCATCACTTATGATATTTTAATTCCATGTTTTTTCTGCCCAACGGTGTTTTGACATGGAGTTGAAATTAAATACTTGGCATGTTTGTTTATTTACCAACGTAAATTTATAATCATGCAAGTTTACTTATGAACTTTTATGATGATTTCAGCTTCCGCTCCATTCCGGTCCGACACGATCGAACCACTTACGGGGAGTAACTTCCCTCGTTGGAAGTCCCAAGTCGAATTATGTTTGGGTTGTAATGAATTTGACTATGCCTTGAGGGAAGAAAAACCTGTGGCACCTGTGGCGGGTGTCACAGGGTATGCAGAACTCAAGAAGGAGTATGATGTTAAGATGGAAAAGTGGAATAAGTCCAACCATATTGCGCTTCTCATCATGAAAGCGACAATATCGCCGGACATTTCTGAAGCACTCCCTAAGAAAGATATTGCTAAAGATTTCCTCACTGAAATGGAGGAGCAATTTAAAGGCTCCGACAAAGTGTATGCTCATGAGCTTTTTGCTAAACTTCTTCAGAAATACACTATTGACGGAAATGTTAGGCAACACATATTGAGGGTGGTAAATGCTTTCACCAAGCTTAAGGCTTTGGAGTGTTCTTTAAGTGAAGCCCTTCTTGTCATAATTATTCTTGAGTCTCTTCCTGAAGAGTTTGAACAATTTAAGGTCAACTATAACTCTCTAAAGGAAAAATGGCCACTCTCTGAGATGACCGCAAG
This sequence comes from Triticum dicoccoides, assembly GCF_002162155.2. Classification (NCBI taxonomy): domain Eukaryota; kingdom Viridiplantae; phylum Streptophyta; class Magnoliopsida; order Poales; family Poaceae; genus Triticum; species Triticum dicoccoides. The sequence goes on along the minus strand of NC_041382.1, from coordinate 739,962,967 downwards.
GATCGTCCAGGAGGAAGAAAGGATCATGAGGCAGAAGAAAGACCATGTCTTTCATGTTGGCTCTAACAAGAGAAAGCATGACGGACAAGGTTTCCCTAAGCCTCAGAAAAGGCAAGTCAAGAAAGAAGGCACTAAGCCATTCAACCCTAAGGCATTCAAGGGTAAAGAAGCCGGTGGTTCTTCTTCTGCTCCTAGCAGCTCCACTGCTGGAGAAAATGCTTGTAACTTCTGCAAAGAGGAGGGACACTATCAAAGGGACTCCCAGGCTTTCTAAAATGGATGAACAAAAGAGGTATTGATGAAATTACTTTTGTAGATGAATCTCTTTATGTCGATTTTTCTATAAAGTCATGGTGGATTGATTCAGGGGCAACCACTCACGTTGCCAACTCTATGCAGGGATTCGATACGATCCAAACTATAAGAGGAGGAACAAGAAAGCTTAAGGTTGCGAACGGAGTTGAGGCCGATGTTGAAGCTGTGGGATCTCTCACGTTGGAGCTACACACTGGCCACACTCTTAGATTGAATAATGTTCTTTATGTGCCTACCTTAAGTAGGAATTTGATTTCAGTTTCTTGTTTAGATGATGATATGTATGAGTGCCATTTTGGCAAGAAACAATTTGTTTTGATCAAATGTAATAAGAATGTAGGCATCGGTGTTAGACGAGGCCAACTATACATGTTATCTCTTAATAATGATTCAGTTATGCATGTGAGTGATGCAATTAATGTTGAGAAGAAATGGAAAGGAGTTAGTAATTCTTCGAAATTGTGGCATTGTCGTTTGGGCCACATTTCGAGGGGGAGAATGGAACGCTTAGTTAAAAATGAAATACTCCTCCCATTAGACTTCTCAGATGCAGACAAATGTGTCGACTGCATTAAAGGAAAATTCGCAAAAACAATTAAGACAGGAGCAGTAAGAGCCACAGAGGTTTTAGAATTAATTCACACCGACATATGTGGACCCCTTAATGTTAAGTCTGTAGATGGTTTTGATTCATTCATTACATTCACAGACGATTTTTCCCGCTATGGATATATTTATCCCATACGTGACCGATCAGAAGCTTTGGAGAAATTCAAAGTCTATAAAGCGGAGGTTGAAAATCAACTGAACGCAAAAATCAAAGTTGTACGGTCTGATCGCGGGGGAGAGTATTATGGTAGGCATGCTCCTTATGGGCAGATTCCTGGACCTTTTGCCAAGTTCTTATCTGAAAATGGAATCATTGCTCAGTACTCAATGCCTGGTGAACCACAACAAAATGGTGTGGCCGAGCGCCGCAACCGCACCCTTATGGATATGGTGCGAAGCATGCTTAGTCACTCGAGTTTACCAGTAAGCCTTTGGATAGAGGCATTAAAGACAGCTGCACACATACTAAATCTTGCTCCAACTAAGTCAGCACCTAACACACCTTACGAGATGTGGGCGGGAAAGAAACCGAGCTTGAATTACTTACGGGTGTGGGGTTGCCCTGCTGAAGCTAAAGTTTTCAATCCACAACTTAAGAAACTGGATCCAAAAACAGTTAGCTGTTTCTTCGTTGGATACCCTCATAGGGGAAAGGGATATCGTTTTTATTGTCCAAGACACACCACCAAGTTTGTGGAGACTAGACAAGCGGTATTTTTTGAGGATAATGAGGTCACAAATTTAAGGGAGATCAATCTTGAGGAAAAGCGGGTTTGTGTACCATCCCCGACTATCCAAGAGATTGTTTTTCCAATACGAAGAAATGTGACATCTGATGATCCTGAATCTCACGGTTTAGTCTCTCAGTCAAATGGTGATCCAGAAACTAATAATGAGAATCCAAACACAAATGAGGATCTCCGAGAAAATAATGAAAATGATGATGTTCCACCACCACCTCCGCCCATGGGTAGACCACGGCGTGAGAGGAAGAAAGCCATATCAGATGATTATATCACTTTTTTGATGGAGGACATGAATGATATGGGAAAGGTGGAGGATCCAACCTCATATAAGGAAGCCATTAAAAGCGAAAATTCGTCCAAATGGTTGGTTGCCATGGAAGAGTTGAAATCTATGGGCTCAAACGATGTATGGGACTTAGTAGAAGTTCCCGATGAAGCTAAGAAAGTAGGCTGCAAGTGGGTCTACAAAACCAAGTATGATTCCAAAGGGAATGTCGAACGGTTCAAGGCAAGGCTAGTGGCAAAAGGGTATACACAGAGAGAAGGCATTGATTATAAGCAAACCTTCTCCCCTGTGTCAACCAAGGATTCTTTCAGAATCATAATGGCATTAGTAGCTCATTACGACCTAGAACTACACCAAATGGATGTTAAAACGACATTTCTAAATGGTGACTTAAAAGAAGATGTTTACATGGCTCAGCCAGAAGGCTTTGTTGTGGAAGGAAAGGAACATTTAGCATGTCGTCTAAAGAAATCAATTTATGGCTTGAAGCAAGCTTCAAGAGAGTGGTACCTCAAGTTTGATAAAATTATCAAAACTTTTGGTTTCACCGAAAATGTTGTGGACAACTGCATATACGTTAAGTTTAAAGGCAGTAGGTTCACATTTTTAGTCCTATACGTTGATGACATATTATTGGCATGTAGCGATAAGGATATGCTACATGAGACCAAGAATTTTCTGTCATCCAGTTTTGATATGAAAGATCTTGGTGAAGCCTCGTATGTCCTCGGCATCGAGATTCATCGAGATAGGTCCAGAGGAACATTAGGACTATCTCAAAAGGCATACTTTGAGAGAGTATTGAAAAAATTCAATATGCATAAGTGCTCACCCTCACCTGCTCCTATAGTTAAGGGCGATAAGTTTGGGACATTTCAATGTCCGAGGAACCAATGCGAAACTGATCAGATGAAGTCGGTTCCTTATGCTTCAGCTGTTGGAAGCATCATGTATGCTCAAGTATGTACACGCCCAGACTTATGTTTTGTAACCGGGGTGCTTGGCAGATACCAATCCAATCCAGGACCGGACCACTGGAAGGCCGCAAAGAAAGTCTTGCGTTATATGCAAAGAACTAAGGATTTCATGCTTACATATAAAAGAACTGATAACCTAGAAATTGTTGGTTATTCAGACTCTGATTTTGCCGGGTGCGTGGATAGTATGAGATCCACGTCAGGTTATATATTCACACTCGCGGGAGGAGCTATATCATGGAAAAGCTCCAAACAAACGTTAACTGCTGGATCTACGATGCAGGCAGAATTTGTAGCATGTTATGAGGCCACCGGGCAGGCTGTATGGCTAAAGAATTTTATACCCGGACTTAAAGTGGTTGACAGCATATCTAAACCAATTTTATTGTACTGCGATAATGAACCAGCAGTTTTCTATACGAGTAACAACAGGTCAAGTAATGCTGCCAGACACATTGACATAAAGTATCGTGTTGTGAAAGATAGAATCCAGGATCAAACAGTTGATGTTAAACATATAAGAACGAAGCATATGCTTGCGGATCCGCTAACAAAAGGCTTACCACCCAGTATTTTTTGTGAGCATGTTGCCGGCATGGGACTACTGGAGGCCTGATGATTCTGGAATAAGAGGACCATTAAAATAAACCACTCCCCAATTAGCAAAATGTTTTCCATTTCGAAATAGGCGGGTGTACTATAAGTGTTGAGGTTCTGTGGCGTTTCAAGCTGTTGTAACACCTCACTTTGGTACATCATTCCTATGTAGAATGGGCGAATGAAGTTAAGCCTAACGATCAAGGGGGAGAATGTTGGTTTTGATCTGACGGCTTAAACAGGCCAGTTAGATCTATTAGTTTAACAAAAAAAAAAGAAAGATAACGTTAATGAAAAGGCCCCACGCACCAACGTACGTGAGGTTTTTATCCCAACTAAGGCGCCCTGATCGGGGGCACCCAAACCAACTGATGGTTTAGGTCCCCTGTCGCCAGCGCTACATAAAAGGGAACGGGAGAGGGTTGGCAGCCTGCGCGATCACAATTCACGTACGGTTTCACTCCCCTCCCGATATTCTCTCACCCCATCCGATCAGGGGGAGCGCTGCAGCGACGGGAAGACCTACTCCAGCCGCCGCTCCCGTCCCCGGGCAGTGCCGGTGGCGTCCTGAGGGCATCAGGACGTTGGGGAGGACTTCTACCTCGACTACATCACCTCTGCATCAAGCCTGCACCAAGCAGGCGATCATGTCCACTGCCGTGACACGTAATGATCCCCTAAACCCTTCTCTGTTCATGTTTTAGGTGATCTAGATGCAATCTGTTCCTGCTAATGGCATTCCAGAGATGCATAATTATTCCAACAGGGCGATGCCAGGCGGCGGGGAGGGGTGGTGCCAGGCGGCGTGAGCTCGCGTGCCCCTGCCCGTTCCCGTGCGTCTTGCCAGGATTCAGGCGGGATCCGGCTAGGGGCGGCGCTGTACAGAGGGAGCGGCGACGCTGTACAGAGGAAGGGGCGGCGCTGCGGCGCTGTGAGGGAGGGGCGGCGCTGCGGCGAGCAGAAGACGAAAGAGGAGGTTCTTGTATCTGTAAGGGGCTTGTCACCTTGGTGAGAGAGGAGGCGAAGGGGAGATCTGGTCAGGGGAAGGCGGAGGACGACGACCCCGGTCCGTCGCCGCCAGAGGTACGGAGCGCTGGACGGAGGAGGGCGGAGCGCTGGATCTTGGTCCCCGTCGCCTCTCGTTCGCGAGCGGCCTCTCGAGGCGTGGAAGCCGCTCCCGGGGATGGCGGAGATGGCGATGCCTTCGGGGCCCGCCACGAGGCCGAGCGCCGCAAACTTACCGTGCACCGGCAGCTCCTCCCTCGGCCTGAGAGGCAGAGACGAAGACGAAACTCAGTTGGAAGTTGGAACCGCTCCCCGGTGAAATCGGCGGAAATCCGCCACTCACGATTCGCGTGAGCTCCAGCACATTAAATAAACGAGCCACACTGTATCTTCTTCGTCCCGTACCTCTGCAGTAGTACTACACCTCGCACCTGCAACAATGGCCTTTCTTGTGCTGCTCATCGTCGCGAGCTTCGCTGCCAGCGCGACGGCGGCCCTGGAGGCGGAGCCGGCGTGCTCGCCCTCCCTCTGCGGCGCCGTCGAGGTCCGGTACCCGTTTTGGCTGGACGGCGGCGGCGGCGGCAACGTTTGCGGGTACCCAAGCCTCAGGCTCGAGTGCCGCGGCGGCACGCCCGTGCTCCGGCTGCCCTCAGGCGACTACAGGGTACACCGAATCAGCTACGGCGACAACGGCGACGACGGCACATTCACTCTGCACGATTCCATCGTCCACAACAGCAGATGCCCGCTCGTCGTCGGAAGGAATCTGACTTTGCCCGAGGGCTCGCCGCCGCCGTTCTCCCTCACCGGCAACGACATGAACGTGACATTCTACCTCAGATGCCCCTTCAACGCATCTCTTTCGCACATGGTGGCTTG
>NC_041382.1:739948122-739957420 GCF_002162155.2 Triticum dicoccoides | reverse complement strand
CCCCCGGCTAAACGCGGGTGGAAAAACACATCGACGGCCAGGATAAACTAAAAACGGTTCATAACGAGGGGCACGATCGTCTTTGTTGCCCCCGTGTATAGCCGTCGAAGAGCCCTGGGAGGCCCGTACGGGCCCGGTTAGATCGTATGCCCGGCCGTATACGTTGTAGGAATTTATGGCTTGCAACATTTTATATATACATTGTCCGGAATTAAACTTCATGTGGAAGTATCATGGAAATAACAAAGGAATTAATGATGTGGAATTGACTTAAGGAAATATACTTAAGGAAGCCGGTACAGCTATACTGAAACACAGTGTACATGAATATGCTGGAATTATACCCGGGAACAGTATAGAGTGGAAAGCTAGATTGTTTATATGTTGGCTATATGAATTGATTAAAGCCTGTGAATTTGGATTTAGATTCAAATTCGACACGTGACTCACACACGTGTGCTCGTGGGACTAATTGCAGATTGAGACTCCTAGATGGTTACTAATGATTGTGGTTGGTTTGGTTAACCTCGAGTTTCTGGAACAATTATCTGCGGAATTATGGTTTAAATAAAACTGGAATTAGCACTATATAAAGATCCCTAACCCCTAGTCTCAAATTAATGATTGTCAGCGGCACCACGGAAAAAGATTGAGAAATAGGGGTTAGACCGTATTGTGCTAAATCTAACATTGGCATCGGAGCTGATGGTTCAACGCCGCCGGAATCCGCTGCAAACTTCTTGTCGCCGGCTTGTAGGTGCGATGATCGCGTATACCCGCGAGGAATCTACCGCTGCTAGCTGCATCGGCCGCCCGTCATATTCTCTGTGCACTCATCCCTGGCGGAACTTCCCACAGTTGGCCTCGCCGGACCTCCCGACGTGTCTTACTACCCTAATCCTAGTCCGCTACAACTCTGCTGGCGAATCACCGATCACGTTCGGTCCGGCCGCGGAACCTCGTAAGTTCCTACGCGGTCCACCGCGTCGCCGCGGCCGTCCTGCACCAACTCGCCGAGATCGATCTCGCCGAGGAACACGGCGTCCTGCTGCTTCGTCTGTCGCTGGAATCGCCAGCTGCTGCATCAAATCGACAACAACACCTCAGGAAGTTCCTCCCAACTAGCTCAGACGCTGTGCCGTTTTCTCGCCATTGACAGCGTTCGCGACCTGTTCGACTAAACGCCTACAGGAAACAGGACACTGCCATCGGTAGGAAGCAAAAGCAGTGATTACTATCCGATCGCACGGATCAATCGGGAAGCCAACATCCGACTCCATCCTTGCCCAATTCGTTTTTTGCGTGCATGGATGGAGGAAAACAAGCCAATCTATGGCTGCTACAATTTAACCGCCGTCTTTTATTTTTCTGAATCTCTACCACACGGGCTCTGCAGTCGCTGGTAATCTGCGTATAGCATGGAATTAAGGAATTGACATATGAAGCTGATTCAGAACTCTAGAAGGAAAAAGATCTGCTCGAACAATAGTTGGGATTACTACTAGTATTTCAGTTCAACCTGTTGGTTCACTCTGGCCAGGTAATGGAGGAACCATTAATCAGTCCGTATTGAGTACTGAATATGGAAATCAATCCTTGTCTTGCTGCACTCGGTATTCTTCTCTCTTGTCGCTTGAAGGAATTTTTCCACAGAACTAGCTGCGCTACATATCTGTAACACTTTTCCTTCGATGGCAATGGCTTCGTAAAGTGTATTATCTAAGTTATTTAGAACATGCAGTTTAGATGCTCTAATTACACGGTTTGGAAAGGGAATCATGTTTTTTTTTCAATTGAGAATATTGTTTATGTCATTAACCTGTATAAACCGGAAAAGCCAAAAGGGAAAGGAAAGCTATGGAATTTGACTACGGAAAATTGACTAGTTCACGTAGTTATATCAATATTTCATTCTTTAGATGCTGAGTATGAGAGTGCACAGATTACGTGGAACATTTTACGTAACCTGGACTTTTTTTTGGGACTTCTTTTATTGGACACCACTTGCCTTTAAAGGAAGTTGGAATTCACTCCAAGGAAATTTATTAAACTCTTCGTCATATGGATTGTTTATTTATTTATTTTGGCACTATGATTTTCAATTGCTATGGAATTGACATTATCACCAGAATATACTGGAACTCATTGGTATACTCCGGAATGTGTCGGAGTGTTTAATAATTCATCGGAATTCTCTGGCGTAATGATGACGAGACGACATGAAGCGTGTCTATATTGTAATTGACATCACTTATTTTGGAGGAGTATGGAAAATACTCCAGTGGAAAAGGAAATCAATATTTACTCAATGGTATATCCAATTTTATGGTTTGTACAAAATATTTGTTTGTCACTACTTTTCCATATGGATTTTGTCTATACATCATAATTTGATGGAATACTATAGCCTATTTATTGACACATGAACAAATTGCAAAGGAAGAATAAATGTTCATAATTAGTCACTAATGATAAATTATATAACTTTGGAATTGGAAATTATGTAATCAAACTCTGTTTATGGAGGAATATTACTATTGTTCGTATATTCACCTACAATGAGAAGGAATTTCATTTATACTTCTCTATTGGGATTTTTTGGTTATGTATACTATTTGGAAAAGGAAGAGTGGAATTTATTGCTCAACAGAAAGGTTAGTACATTATTGAATTTAACACAACGGTCTCATATTCTATCGATAATCGGTTGGAAGTTGGTTGTGAAGATAACTCCATAGGGAGGACCACTGATAATAGGAACACATGCTCGGAATTGTATCGTCGATGGAATTTACGACTTGGTCTTACTAAACAGAATTACACTTATTAATTCTGGAATTCTATACTTAAGTGGGAGGATTGTGATACTTCATCAACTTATATTTCCGGTACTTTTGGACACTCATATTTGAGGTCATCAAAGGATTTAATAGTTTGAAAACTAATTGGTGGGGGAAGTACACTTCAGGAATATTTATTGAAACTAAGGTAATGAGCATGGAATAATTCACCGTTGTCTATCATGCACTCCATGGCCGAATGGAGGAATACAACTCTTGATTATGTGAATAGCATCACATACTACTATTTTTGTCTACTGAGTCATTATCTATCACAGTTACTATTTATTTTTGTGAACTGGAAGGAAGTATTCTATTTATGTTTTGGTAGTATGGAGTTGGAATGATTGTTAACTACGTAGAACACCAAGTTTTAGTTTTTATTTATATATTCTATTGGATAAAAAAATTATCTGAAAAAAGGTAGATTGGTGGAAAGTAGGAATATGGTATTGTATGATGTTTACAAGTAGTCATATTGGACTTTTATGTGTACTAAACTCAAAGGAAGACACAAGTTAAACTCCCAACACTAACATGCTTAGGAAAAGCGGGAGGAATTATTCCGACATTAACATGTTTAAGGAAAGTGGGAGGAATTAAAATGAAACATCATATCCTAGCTATAACTGTCTGTCTTTTTTTTGGGGGGAAGTCACTCTACTATATTTAAGAGGAAACAGTACCTAAACTTGTTACTAATGTTAACTATGGGTGGAATCATTGCGGGAAGGAATAAACTCAATGAGGAGGAATAAAAGTTTGGGAACTTCTTATTTTACCAAATAACCGCAGTCCTGTAGGTTCTAAATGGATTTACTTACATAGAAGTTTAATGTAACATGCTTAGTGGAAATTAGAAGGCCAAGCTTGTTGTTTAATTCTTTACACAAAGGAAATGCTTATACTTTGGTGGAAACTCTGGAATTCAGAGGTGGGAATAAAGACATGGTTTGCTAATTGAATAGATCAATTCATATTTTTTGGAACAAGCTTCACATCAATGGTATGTCAGGTCATCTGGTTTTATCAATGATGGAACATATCATATACAAAGTGAAAGCTTGGTTCGGTTCGAACTTTCGTATGGAAGGTATGTTGAATCTTCCAATGTTTTGGGAGTGGAACTACATAGAGAATGTTTTAGTATATTTTTTCTGTGGAAAGCTGCAAATTTGTCAAGCACCTTTTGTTAAAGGGAATGATACTCTGCGAGGAATTATATTTGAACTCGTGAGGACAAAGGAGGAGTAATTGTCATACCAAAATTATTGTGGGACATTACTCGTGCGACCTGAACTTAGCCATGCCACTTTAATTGTTGCTATTTTGATTAGCACGTGAAGCAATTTGCTGGAACTATTAGCAAATGGAATATGAATCTTATAAAGATTGTTGGAATCGCATTAATTTTTTTTAACTTGTTGCGAAATGGCAAGAAAATCTGGATTATTCATTCTTTGACTATCTCAATGCGTGGATATATTGACACTATTTACTGGAAAGAGGATATCGGTGAAAGGTAATCTATTTTTATGTTATATGTTAATATTTACTTATGTAGGTATTTATGGTGTACAAAGGAAACATGATTTAGTACTCATTACTTATGAAATATGAATACTTCTGGCTAAGGAAATTTCTCCGTGAACTTAAGGTCGTGGAAATGTGCATCATGACTTGTTACTTTGTGATAATATGAGTGCAAAATTCACAAAGTTTATATGCATCATGAATACATTGAAGGACGGACTTATTCTCTAACCATGCTAATTGCGTGGGAATTCAATTTATTGAAATAAAATGTTTTCAGCCAAGTGGGAGATGTAGGAATTTAAGGCTTACAACATTTTATATATACATTGTCCGGAATTAAACTTCATGTGGAAGTATCATGGAAATAACAAAGGAATTAATGATGTGGAATTGACTTAAGGAAATATACTTAAGGAAGCCGGTACAGCTATACTGGAACACAATGTACATGAATATGCTGGAATTATACCCGGGAACAGTATAGAGTGGAAAGCCAGGTTGTTCATATGTTGGCTATATGAATTGATTAAAGCCTGTGAATTTGGATTTAGATTCAAATTCGACACGTGACTCACACACGTGTGCTCGTGGGACTAATTGCAGATTGAGACTCCTAGATGGTTACTAATGATCGTGGTTGGTTTGGTTAACCTGGAGTTTCTGGAACAATTATCTGCGGAATTGTGGTTTAAATAAAACTGGAATTAGCACTATATAAAGGTCCCTAACCCCTAGCCTCAAATTAATGATTGTGAGCGGCACCACGGAAAAGGATTGAGGAATAGGGGTTAGACCGTATTGTGCTAAATCTAACATACGTATGCCCGTCCGTATACGTATTTGTTTGTATACGGCGGCCTTTCGTGCACGCGTGAAGCCGCCCGCGCGTGGGGCAGCACGTGTCACGGGTAGTTGCCAAAACTATCGCATCATATAAATGTGGACGGCAACCACCTCCGGCCGCATCGCCCACCATTTCCCCCCGCCGCATCGTCTCCCTCTCTCCACTCTCCACTCCCCACTCCCTCTCCTCTCCAACCTCCTTGTCTCCCTCACCGCATCCTCTCCATCGCCATGGCGGACGCAGGAGGCGAGCGCCCCGATTGGGGCGTAGATCTGGTGGAGCAGGCGCGACAGGTCGCTGCGGGCACCTTTGTGAGGGGGCGTGCCGGCGTCCAGCGCGGTGCTCCCTCTGCTGGAGATGTGGAGAAGGCGGGGGCGGGCCGCAACGGCGCGGTCCAGCCAGATGCGCCCGCTCTGGCGAACTCCGGCGAGGCGCAGAAGGTGGAGGCGGGCTTTAGCAAGGCGCAAAAGGTGGGGGCGGGCTCTGGCGAGGCGCACGAGGTGGAGAAGGTGGAGGCCGGCTCCAGCGAGGAGGAAGCGGAGCAGAAGGTATCTGCGGCTAACTTTTAGTTGGTAGTTTTTAGATTGTAGGGTTTGTGGCCAGAACTTTGTTTAGTTAGATTTGTTGGAGGTAGGGTTTTCTCTGCATTAGGGTTTTTCTGTATTTGATTCATGCAAGAATGGTGGACCACATATGATTATTAGATTAGGTTAGAAGTAGCCAGATTGAGGGATGGAGTTTTTTCAGATGCTTATTAGATTAGTAGTGGAATTATTGCAATTCTTTAGGTGTTTGGAGTCAAATATATACTTCTGTATTGGTTTGGGTTGGTGCCTACTTTAGTTCTTTGGCTTGATGATTAATTAAATGGATGCTTAGTTCTAGGGATTATGGCTGTCATAGTTGCAATTCTTAGATGCTTGATTGATGCATGTTGTCATAGTTACAGTTATTTGATGCTTGATTGATGCCTGTCAGGCAGAGGCTATGAGATGAGTTGTGCATGGCCTTGTGTTTTTGGAAATTGTCTATGTGAGGTGATTAGATGGTGCATTAGTTTGGTTGTAAATATAGTGAAGGATGTGCTCATGTACTGGGTGTTGTCATGTTAATCAAAAAGAGCTTCTCAAGGGCTGGATTGTTTTGTGCTGGATTGGGGCTTCTGAAGGAGAGGGGAAGCATGGTCGAGGGGAAGGGGCAGTCTATACTTATTTACTTTGGGTTAGTAGTGGAATTTTGTCGTTGCTTCAGAGATATTGACAGCATTGAACATCCTCTGCAATGCCGTTGCTTCAGAGATAAAAGCATCTTGGGTTTTTTCAGATGCTTATTAGATTAGTAGTTGAATTTTTGCTTGTTAGAATTTAATTAGTATGAGGATGAATACCTTATTTAAGGGGGAATTTAAGGTCAGATAGATGTCATATGATTATTAGATCTGTAGTTCAATGCTGCTGACATTTATGATTATTTGATTTGATCTGTGGTTCAATGATACTGGATGGAAACATATTTGATTTGGAATGCATTAATTAAGATGTGCCAATGAATTGATTTAGATGATACAAGATTCATCTATAGTATAATTTGTTGTTGTTTAGCTAAGTAATGAAATTTTAGATGTTTGTTGGAGACGTATGCAATTATAGTTGAAGTTGTACCTAATTCACTACTGCATTATGTTAATATGTGTAGGAGCTTTGCTGCATTATCCCAAAAACAGTAATTTGTGCATATTAAAATTTGTAGTTGGCTTCTGTAGTTAGTATATACTATATGTAAAGTGTGAAGTAAACATTCCAAGGCAGGATCCTAGCAACAAAATATACTATATGTTTCCATTAAGTAGTGTGTGTGTGGGGGGGGGGGGAATTCCCTCAAAAGAAAAGTGTTGGGTTAATCCAGGGAATGTCAAGAATCCAGCTTGCATTTTCATTAGCATTTATGAAGGACATCATTTATCTGTTGATTGATTGCTTAGATTCTGTATTTATAAGGAAAGCATTTGGTCACTTGCAACATACCAATGTGGTTCACATTCTCAATTTTGTTTGTAATGACATTCTGTGAACTGCAATTCAATTCATTGCAATTGATGTGCATGTTTGACAATATAGCAGCAGCAGGAGGATCTTCTGGCAACAAGAGGAAGTGGGACAAGACTGGGTTCTACCCATATGAGTCTGATGAAGATGACCCGTACAAGGTAAGGCCTAGTTGAAATGTTATTTCTGCATTGAGTTAGTATTATGTGTTTATAGTTTTTGAATGCATAATGTATTAATGTCAGTCATTAATGTGTGCAGTATGAATCTGGAGATGATGTGGTCGAGGGGAACGTCGAGTCCTTTAAAGAGAAGGAGGTGTTGAAGATCAGGGTCCAAGGACCTGCTAAGTACTACAACTGGAGGAATGAAAAGTACCAGTGCCCCTACTGCAGCAAGCCCATGCCCAGGTCTGGGTTATTGGAGCATCTGATGGAACATTGCCGGGCTACATCGATCTCCAGTCATGACTACAAGATCACTGGTCAGCATTCTGCCCTCCTGAAGGTCCCGAGAAACCCTGTCCTCTAGTCGTACATCATGCTGATCATCGGAAGCTGGAAGCCGTACTCATCATCAGTATATTTGATGATGTTTTACTTTTGGAAAGCTACATCTGGGTCTGAACTGCTTGAAAACTTGCTATATTAATGTAATGTAATGTAATGTATTGTGTGTTTGAACTGGATCTGTTGTGAACTGCCTGCTACCTATGGTGGTAACCTAGAATGCTATCTATATATGTGTGGCCTTAACTTTATTGGTGGTGAATGCTTCCTTCATGTTTAGTTGTTGTTTCGATGGTGCAATGATCACAAATGGCGCTTCAGTGTTGCTTGCGACATGCTGCAACACTTTTCTATGCTGTGGGCAAGTGCAACATGCTGTGCCCATGTGCCAATTATACCAAATATTGAATGTGGCAATGTTCCAAAATGGCTGTCATGAATTATAGTACATGGGGTTTAGTAAAGTTACTGATAATTGTTCATCCTCACACATTCCATCAACGCATAATTTGAATAAGAAAAAAGATCAAAGGTTCCATCATTTGAACCTATGTTGCAATTAGAGAGCAAATATTCCATCATCAAATTGTGAAGGAATTAAATGTAAATTTAGAAGAGTAATGTAATACTAGTTAAAAATAAAGTGTGCAAAAAAGGAATTTGAAATAAGATCTACTTTATTTTGTAATAAAGTTATATTACCCTACTTATTAGAATTTTGAAAATGTCACTTATTTATAAGAAAAGAAAATATAAATATTCAAAAAGATGTGTTTGATAAAAATACCTTTAGAATTTTTGGTATATTATTATTTGAGGGGTCATGTAATTTTTATGTTATTTTTGGAGTGCTCAGGTAATTTTTATGTAAAGTGAAGGAAAAGGAAAAAAATAAACAAAAGGAAAAGCATGGGCCATCCTAGCCATCTTGGAAACCTAGCTTTATAAATAAAAAATTCAAAAAAATAAGAGGGCATTAAAAAAGTATACAAATATAAGAGGGCATTATAAATTCAAATAAATTCAAAAATATAGAAAGAATATTTTACAATGCCCCCCTGAGGTATAGACTAATGTTTTGACCAGTCAGTCTAGAGGGTATTATAAACTAATAAAAAATTCAAAAAATTATAAAACCTCAGAAACCCACATTTGTTTTTGCAATAGATCATGTGTGCCAAAGTTGAGGTCATTTAGAGGTGGTCGAAAAAATGACCGCATTCCGGAGGGGCCATTTGGTACTTAAGCCAGTTTTTTTAAAAAATGTGATTTTTCCCACCACCTCCAAATCACACAAACTTTCTTGAACATGGTGACCCACATGTGCCAATCATGTCTATGAAAGAAAATTTGGAAAAATAATATTTTACAATGCCCCCTAAGGTATAGACCGATGTTTTGACTAGTCAGTCTAGAGGGCATTATAAATTAATAAAAAATTCAAGAAATATAAAACCTTGGAAACCCACCTTTGTTTGTGCAATAGATCATGTGTGCCAAACTTGAGGTCATTTGGAGGTGGTC
>NC_041382.1:739947382-739947946 GCF_002162155.2 Triticum dicoccoides | reverse complement strand
AAAAATGACCGCATTCCGGAGGGGCCATTTGGTCTAACTTAAGCCAGTTTTTGAAAAAAATGTGATTTTCCCCACCACCTCCAAATCACACAAACTTTCTTGAACATGGTGACCCACATGTGCCAATCATGGCTATGAAAGAAAATTTGGAAAAGGAATATTTTACAATGCCCCCCTGAGGTATAGACCGATGTTTTGACCAGTCAATATAGAGGGCATTATAAATTAATAATAAATTCAAAAAAATGTAAAACCCTGGAAACCCACCTTTGTTTGTGCAATAGATCATGTGTGCCAAAGTTGAGGTCATTTGGAGGTGGTCGAAAAAATGACCGCATTCCGGAAGGGCCATTTGGTCTAACTTAAGCCAGTTTTTGAAAAAATGTGATTGTTTCCACCACCTCCAAATCACACAAACTTTGTAGAACATGGTGACCTACATGTGCCAATCATGGCTATGAAAGAAAATTTGGAAAAAGAATATTATACAATGCCCCCCTGAGGTATAGACCGATGTTTTAACAAGTCAGTCTAGAGGGCATTATAAATTAATAAAAATTCAAA
>NC_041382.1:739944980-739945691 GCF_002162155.2 Triticum dicoccoides | reverse complement strand
CATTTGGTCTAACTTAAGCCAGTTT
Source organism: Triticum dicoccoides (assembly GCF_002162155.2). NCBI lineage: Eukaryota > Viridiplantae > Streptophyta > Magnoliopsida > Poales > Poaceae > Triticum > Triticum dicoccoides. The sequence continues at coordinate 739,945,666 of NC_041382.1, read as the reverse complement.
TTGAAAAAATGTGATTGTTCCCACCACCTCCAAATCACACAAACTTTGTTGAACATGGTGACCCACATGTGCCAATCATGGCTATGTAAGAAAATTTGGAAATAGAATATTATACAATGCCCCCCTGAGGTATAGACCGATGTTTTAACAAGTCAGTCTAGAGGGCATTATAAATTAATAAAAAATTCAAAAAATTATAAAACCTCAGAAACCCACCTTTGTTTGTGCAATAGATCATGTGTGCCAAAGTTGAGGTCATTTGGAGGTGGTCGAAAAATGACCGCATTCCGGAGGGGCCATTTTTTGAAAAAAATGTGATTTTCCCCACCACCTCCAAATCACACAAACTTTCTTGAACATGGTGACCCACATGTGCCAATCATGGCTATGAAAGAAAATTTGGAAAAGGAATATTTTACAATGCCCCCCTGAGGTATAGACTGATGTTTTGACCAGTCAATATAGAGGGCATTATAAATTAATAATAAATTCAAAAAAATGTAAAACCTTGGAAACCCACCTTTGTTTGTGCAATAGATCATGTGTGCCAAAGTTGAGGTCATTTGGAGGTGGTCGAAAAAATGACCGCATTCCGGAAGGGCCATTTGGTCACTTAAGCCAGTTTTTGAAAAAAAATGTGATTTTCCCCACCACCTCCAAATCACACAAACTTTCTTGAACATGGT
>NC_041382.1:739942821-739943725 GCF_002162155.2 Triticum dicoccoides | reverse complement strand
TGTGCCAATAATGGCTATGAAAGAAAATTTGGAAAATGAATATTTTACAATCCCCCCCTGAGGTATAGACCGATGTTTTGACCAGTCAGTCTAGAGGGTAATATAAATTAATAAAAAATTATAAAAATTATAAAACCTCGGAAACCCACCTTTGTTTGTGCAATAGATCATGTGTGCCAAAGTTGAGGTCATTTGGAGGTGGTCAAAAAAATAACCGCATTTCGGAGGGGCCATTTGGTCTAACTTAGCCAGTTTTTGAAAAAATATGATTTTCCCCACCACCTCCAAATCACACAAACTTTCTTGAACATGATGACCTGCATGTGCCAATCATGGCTATGAAAGAAAATTTGGAAAAAGAATATTTTACAATGCCCCCCGAGGTATAGACCGATGTTTTGACCAGTCAGTCTACAGGGCATTATAAATTAATAAAAAATTCAAAAAAATAAAACCTTGGAAACCCACCTTTGTTTGTGCAATAGATCATGTGTGCCAAAGTTGAGGTCATTTGGAGGTGGTAAAAAAATGACCGCATTCCGGAGGGGCCATTTGATCTAACTTAAGCCAGTTTTTTTAAAAAAATGTGATTTTTCTCCACCACCTCCAAATGACACAAGCTTTCTTGAACATGGTGACCCACATGTGCCAATCATGGCTATGCAAGAAAATTTGGAAAAAGAATATTTTACAATGCCCCCTGATGTATAGATCGATGTTTTGACCAGTCAGTCTAGAGGGCAATATAAATTAATAAAAAATTATAAAAATTATAAAACCTCGGAAACCCACCTTTGTTTGTGCAATAGATCATGTGTGCCAAAGTTGAGGTCATTTGGAGGTGGTCGAAAAAATGACCGCATTCCGGAGGGGCCATTTGGTCTAACTTAGCCAGTTTTTGAAA
>NC_041382.1:739941579-739942454 GCF_002162155.2 Triticum dicoccoides | reverse complement strand
TAAGCCAGTTTTCAAAAAAAAATTGATTTTTCCCACCACCTCCAAATCACACAAACTTTCTTGAACATGGTGACCCACATGTGCTAATCATTGCTATGAAAGAAAATTTGGAAAAAAGAATATTTTACAATGCCCCCTGAGGTATAGACTGATGTTTTGACCAGTCAGTCTAGAGGGCATTATAAATTAATAAAAAATTCAAAAAATATAAAACCTTGGAAACCCACCTTTGTTTGTGCAATAGATCATGTGTGCCAAAGTTGAGGTCATTTGGAGGTGGTCGAAAAAATGACCGCATTCCGGAGGGGCCATTTGGTCTAACTTAAGCCAGTTTTTTAAAAAATGTGATTATCCCCACCACCTCCAAATCACACAAACTTTCTTGAACATGGTGACCCACATGTGCCAATCATGGATATGAAAGAAATTTTGGAAAAAAATAATATTTTACAATGCCTACTGAGGTATAGACTGATGTTTTAACAAGTCAGTCTAGAGGGCATAATAAATTAATAAAAAATTCAAAAAATTATAAAACCTCGGAAACCCACCTTTGTTTGTGCAATAGATCTTGTGTGCCAAAGTTGAGGTCATTTGGAGGTGGTCGAAAAATGACCGCATTCCGGAGGGGCCATTTGGTCTAACTTAAGCCAGTTTTTGAAAAAAATGTGATTTTCCCCACCACCTCCAAATCACACAAACTTTCTTGAACATGGTGACCCACATGTGCCAATCATGGCTATGAAAGAAAATTTGGAAAAGGAATATTTTACAATGCCCCCCTGAGGTATAGACCGATGTTTTGACCAGTCAATATAGAGGGCATTATAAATTAATAATAAATTAAAAAAAATGTAAAACCTTGGAAACCCACC
>NC_041382.1:739939453-739940194 GCF_002162155.2 Triticum dicoccoides | reverse complement strand
TTTCCCCACCACCTCCAAATCACACAAGCTTTCTTGAACATGGTGTCCCACATGTGCCAATAATGACTATGAAAGAAAATTTGGAAAAAGAATATTTTACAATGCCCCCCTGAGGTATAGACCGATGTTTTGACCAGTCAGTCTAGAGGGCAATATAAATTAATAAAAAATTATAAAAATTATAAAACCTCGGAAACCCACCATTTTTTGTGCAATAGATCATGTGTGCCAAAGTTGAGGTCATTTGGAGGTGGTCAAAAAAATAACCGCATTTCGGAGGGGCCATTTGGTCTAACTTAGCCAGTTTTTGAAAAAATATGATTTTCCCCACCGCCTCCAAATCACACAAACTTTCTTGAACATGATGACCCACATGTGCCAATCATGGCTATGAAAGAAAATTTGGAAAAAGAATATTTTACAATGCCCCCCGAGGAATAGACCGATGTTTTGACCAGTCAGTCTACAGGGCATTATAAATTAATAAAAAATTCAAAAAAACCTTGGAAACCCACCTTTGTTTGTGCAATAGATCATGTGTGCCAAAGTTGAGGTCATTTGTAGGTGGTCAAAAAAATGACCGCATTCCGGAGGGGCCATTTGATCTAACTTTAGCAAGTTTTTGAAAAAAACGTGATTTTTCTCCACCACCTCCAAATGACACAAGCTTTCTTGAACATGGTGACCCACATGTGCCAATCATGGCTATGCAAGAAAATTTGGAAAAAGAATATTTTACAA
>NC_041382.1:739817437-739819129 GCF_002162155.2 Triticum dicoccoides | reverse complement strand
TTTTTCTTCTGTTTTCTATATTCTCCTCTTTTCTTTGTTCTCACAGTTATAAATTTAAATAATGTATGATATAATGTTCTCTCATATTTCACTTTTCATGGTTGTCTTTCCTAATTATAAATTTTATTTTCTGTTTCATACTTGAAATATTATTAAATCAAATATAGTTGGGACAATTGCATGTATGCCTCCACTTGCACCATGTACTACAAGCAGGTTCTTCTTCTCGGTCTCACCAATTGATACCAAACTTTTATGCACACCCTACGATGACCATAGCAAGCATGCCTGGCAACTACCGTTCATTTCCGACACTCTATGCATCTTGTAGGCATTTTGCGGTGATAAAACCCTAGAACACTGCCGCGGTGTGACGCAACGTGTGTTTTGTGTCCGAACTCGTGCACACCTTGCCTGGGGGGCACATTGGCCATGCTCACATGCTCCCAAAAGTTGGGTTCATCTCATGCATGCCCCCACATGCACCATGTACAAGCCGGACCATTCGGGTCTGCCGGAGGGCAAGTTTGGAAGAGGTTTTCCTTGACGGTCCCACGAAAACATCCCCAACTTTTTGCACACCGTACCATGACCATGGCATGCATGTGGTAGTAGAATTCATACACCACGGCCTCATTTTTGTTGAAATCCAATTAATATCCATGTGTATTACATGTAAGTGAGCATGTGTAAAATTTATTAGATGACTTGAAGGTCAAAACATTAACTTGTCATGTATGCACACAAAAATTGTGTATTGAATGCAAGTGAGCATGTGTATAATTTAGTGTGTGCTTTGAAGATCAATACACATGGCAATATGCCAAAAAAGTGCCCACCTACCAGAGCAGGAGAATTCATACTCCACGGCCTGCATACGACTAGGAACCCTACGGTGCATGGGCCAGGATGCAGGCCCATGGTGCAGAATATCTCTGCTGCTAGTAGGCCCCACGGGGCAGAGGGGACGAGATTTAGGCAATGTACTGCCTGTAATTGATAGGAGCTTGTGAGGGGAGTCGCAGCCGGGTATATAAACCGGTGCGGCGCTCCCTCGCTTGGCGAGGTGGGACTAAACTCCCAGCACCCAACGGCTGTGCGCTGCGATGTGCCCTGCACGGCTCCGCCTTGGGCCCAATTCGGGCGGGCTGGCCCAGGGCAGCCTTACCCGCGCGCTGATATGTTTTATATTTTCTTGTTTATATTTCTAATATTTAAAATCAAATCCCTTTTTTCTATATTATTTCTAAAAGTGTTTACTAAAATTTAAAAAATATGCCAAATTCTGTTGTGTTTTATTTCATCTGTTCGTTCTCTTTTGTATATTGATAATATTTACGAAATATAAACTAAAATGGTGTGTTTTATTTTAATTGTTAATTCTAATATTTCTTATCTTTATTATTTTTGAAATATTTTTAGTTTGTAAGATAAAATGTTCTGTTTTATTTCACTTCTTCATTCTAATATTTGTTCTCTTCTTTATATTCGAAATATTTCCAAAATGTAAGATAATATGTTATGTTCTATTGCACTTCTTCATTATTTCAATTCTTCATTCCAAATTATAAATTTTATTTTCTGTTTGATACTTGAAATATTATTAAATCAAATGTAGTTGGGACAGTCGCATGCATACCTCCACATGCACCATGTACTAGGAGCAGGTTTATCTTCTCGGTCTCACCAATT
>NC_041382.1:739813953-739817427 GCF_002162155.2 Triticum dicoccoides | reverse complement strand
ATATTTTACAATGCCCCCTGAGGTATAGACCGATGTTTTGACCAGTCCGTCTAGAGGGCATTATAAATTAATAAAAAATTCAAAAAAATATAAAACCTTGGAAACCACCTTTGTTTGTGCAATAGATCATGTGTGCCAAAGTTGAGGTCATTTGGAGGTGGTCGAAAAAATGACCGCATTCCGGAGGGACCATTTGGTCTAACTTAAGCGAGTTTTTGAAAAATGTGATTTTTCCCACCACCTCCAAATCACACAAACTTTCTTGAACATAGTGACCCACATGTGCGAATCATGGCTATGAAAGAAAATTTTGAAAAAGAATATTTTACAATGCCCCCCTGAGGTATAGACCGATGTTTTGACCAGTCAGTTTAGAAGGCATTATAAATTAATAAAAAATTGAAACAAATTCAAAAAAAATATTAGATGACTTGAAGGTCAAAACATTAACTTGCCATATATGCAAAAAATATGTGTATTGAACGCAAGTGAGCATGTGTATAATTTAGTGTGTGATTTCAAGATCAAATCAATACACAATGACAATATGCCAAAAAAAGTGCCGACCTACCAGAGCAGGAGAATTCATACTCCACGGCCTGCATACAACTAGGAACCCTGCGGTGCATGGGCCAGGATGCAGGCCCGTGGTGCAGAATATCTCTGCTGCTAGTAGGCCCCACGGGGCAAAGGGGACAAGAGTTAGGCAATTACTGCCTGCAATAGATAGGAGCTTGGGAGGGGAGTCGCAGCAGGGTATATAAACCGGTGCGGCGCTCCCTCGCTTGGCGAGGTGGGACTAAACTCCCACCACCCAACGGCTATGCGCTACAATGTGCCTTGCGCGGCTCCGCCTTGGGCCCAATTCGGGCGGGCTGGCCCAGGGCAGCCTTACTCCGCTCGCTGATACGTTTTATATTTTCTTTGTTTCTTTTCTTGTTTATATTTCTAATATTTTAAATCAAGTCTCTTTTTTCTATATTATTTCTAATAGTGTTTACTAAAATTTAAAAAAAATGCCAAATTCTGTTGTGTTTTATTTCATTTGTTCGTACTCTTTTGTATATTGATAATATTTACGAAATATGAACTAAAATGTTGTGTTTTAATTCAATTCTTCATTCCAATATTTCTTATCTTTATTATTTTTTAAATATTTTTAGTTTGTAAGATAAAATGTTCTGTTTTATTTCACTTCTTCATTCTAATATTTGTTCTCATCTTTATATTTGAAATATTTCCAAAATGTAAGATAATATGTTGTCTTTTATTGCACTTATTCATTCAAATTTTTCTTCTGTTTTCTATATTCTCCTCTTTTCTTTGTTCTCACAGTTATAAATTTAAATAATGTATGATATAATGTTCTCTCATATTTCACTTTTCATGGTTGTCTTTCCTAATTATAAATTTTATTTTCTGTTTCATACTTGAAATATTATTAAATCAAATATAGTTGGGACAATTGCATGTATGCCTCCACTTGCACCATGTACTACAAGCAGGTTCTTCTTCTCGGTCTCACCAATTGATACCAAACTTTTATGCACACCCTACGATGACCATAGCAAGCATGCCTGGCAACTACCGTTCATTTCCGACACTCTATGCATCTTGTAGGCATTTTGCGGTGATAAAACCCTAGAACACTGCCGCGGTGTGACGCAACGTGTGTTTTGTGTCCGAACTCGTGCACACCTTGCCTGGGGGGCACATTGGCCATGCTCACATGCTCCCAAAAGTTGGGTTCATCTCATGCATGCCCCCACATGCACCATGTACAAGCCGGACCATTCGGGTCTGCCGGAGGGCAAGTTTGGAAGAGGTTTTCCTTGACGGTCCCACGAAAACATCCCCAACTTTTTGCACACCGTACCATGACCATGGCATGCATGTGGTAGTAGAATTCATACACCACGGCCTCATTTTTGTTGAAATCCAATTAATATCCATGTGTATTACATGTAAGTGAGCATGTGTAAAATTTATTAGATGACTTGAAGGTCAAAACATTAACTTGTCATGTATGCACACAAAAATTGTGTATTGAATGCAAGTGAGCATGTGTATAATTTAGTGTGTGCTTTGAAGATCAATACACATGGCAATATGCCAAAAAAGTGCCCACCTACCAGAGCAGGAGAATTCATACTCCACGGCCTGCATACGACTAGGAACCCTACGGTGCATGGGCCAGGATGCAGGCCCATGGTGCAGAATATCTCTGCTGCTAGTAGGCCCCACGGGGCAGAGGGGACGAGATTTAGGCAATGTACTGCCTGTAATTGATAGGAGCTTGTGAGGGGAGTCGCAGCCGGGTATATAAACCGGTGCAGCGCTCCCTCGCTTGGCGAGGTAGGACTAAACTCCCAGCACCCAACGGCTGTGCGCTGCGATGTGCCCTGCACGGCTCCGCCTTGGGCCCAATTCGGGCGGGCTGGCCCAGGGCAGCCTTACCCGCGCGCTGATATGTTTTATATTTTCTTGTTTATATTTCTAATATTTAAAATCAAATCCCTTTTTTCTATATTATTTCTAAAAGTGTTTACTAAAATTTAAAAAATATGCCAAATTCTGTTGTGTTTTATTTCATCTGTTCGTTCTCTTTTGTATATTGATAATATTTACGAAATATAAACTAAAATGGTGTGTTTTATTTTAATTGTTAATTCTAATATTTCTTATCTTTATTATTTTTGAAATATTTTTAGTTTGTAAGATAAAATGTTCTGTTTTATTTCACTTCTTCATTCTAATATTTGTTCTCTTCTTTATATTCGAAATATTTCCAAAATGTAAGATAATATGTTATGTTCTATTGCACTTCTTCATTATTTCAATTCTTCATTCCAAATTATAAATTTTATTTTCTGTTTGATACTTGAAATATTATTAAATCAAATGTAGTTGGGACAGTCGCATGCATACCTCCACATGCACCATGTACTAGGAGCAGGTTTATCTTCTCGGTCTCACCAATTTAGACCAAACTGTATGCACACCCTAGGATGACCATGGCATGCATGCGTTCATTTCCAAAACTCGGTGCATTTTCTAGGGTTTTTCCGGTGACAAAACCCTTCAACACTGCCCCCACGTGACGCAACGTGTGTTTTGTGTCCGAACTCGTGCACACCTTGCCTAGGGGGGCACATTGGCCATGCTCACATGCTCCCAAAAGTTGGGGTCATCTCATGCATGCCCCCACATGCACTATGTACAAGCAGGACCATTCGGGTCTGCCGGAGATCAGGTCTGAAATTGGTTTTCCTTGACGGTCCCACCATATGGTCCCAAACTTCATGCATACCCTACGATGACCATGGCATGCATGCGTGACAAGTATCGTTCATTTGCGACACTCGATGCATTTTCTAGGGTTTTTCGGCGACAAAACCCTACAACACTACCCCCACGTGACGCAACGTGCGTTTTGTGTCCGAATTCGTGCACACCTTGCCTGGGGGACCACAT